>NW_026867603.1:292500-405377 GCF_020745735.1 Hemiscyllium ocellatum
GCTAAATTGTCCCCGTAGTGCCCAGGGATGTGCAGGTTAGGGTGGATTATCCGTGCTAAATTGTCCCCGTAGTGCCCAGGGATATGCAGGTTAGGGTGGATTGGCCGTGCTAAATTGTCCCCGTAGTGCCCAGGGATGTGCTGATTAGGGTGGATTATCCGTGCTAAATTATCCCCGTAGTGCCCAGGGATGTGCAGGTTAGGGTGGATTGGCCGTGCTAAATTGTCCCGTAGTGCCCAGGGATGTGCAGGTTAGGGTGGGTTGGCCGTGCTAAATTGTCCCCGTAGTGCCCAGGGATGTGCAGGTTAGGGTGGATTGGCCGTGCTAAATTGTCCCCGTAGTACCCAGGGATGTGCAGGTTAGGGTGGATTGGCCGTGCTAAATTGTCCCTGTAGTGCCCAGGGATGTGCTGGTTAGGGTGGATTATCCGTGCTAAATTGTCCCGTAGTGCCCAGGGATGTGCAGGTTAGGGTGGATTATCCGTGCTAAATTGTCCCCGTAGTGCCCAGGGATGTGCAGGTTAGGGTGGATTGGCCGTGCTAAATTGTCCCCGTAGTGCCCAGGGATGTGCAGGTTAGGGTGGATTATCCGTGCTAAATTGTCCCCGTAGTGCCCAGGGATGTGCAGGTTAGGGTGGATTGGCCGTGCTAAATTGTCCCCGTAGTGCCCAGGGATGTGCTGGTTAGGGTGGATTATCCGTGCTAAATTGTCCCCGTAGTGCCCAGGGATGTGCAGGTTAGGGTGGATTGGCCGTGCTAAATTGTCCCGTAGTGCCCAGGGATGTGCAGGTTAGGGTGGGTTGGCCGTGCTAAATTGTCCCCGTAGTGCCCAGGGATGTGCAGGTTAGGGTGGATTGGCCGTGCTAAATTGTCCCCGTAGTGTCCAGGGATGTGCAGGTTAGGGTGGATTGGCCGTGCTAAATTGTCCCTGGAGTGCCCAGGGATGTGCAGGTTAGGGTGGATTGGCCGTGCTAATTTGTTCCATGGTGCCCAGGGATGTGCAGGTTAGGGTGGATTGGCCGTGCTAAATAGTCCCGTAGTGCCCAGGGATGTGTAGGTTAGGGTGGATTGGCTGTGCTAACTGGTCCCCGTAGTGCCCAGGGATGTGCAGGTTAGGGTGGATTGGCCGTGCTAAATTGTCCCTGGAGTGCCCAGGGATGTGCAGGTTAGGGTGGATTGGCCGTGCTAATTTGTTCCATGGTGCCCAGGGATGTGCAGGTTAGGGTGGATTGGCCGTGCTAATTTGTTCCATGGTGCCCAGGGATGTGCAGGTTAGGGTGGATTGGCCGTGCTAAATTGTCCCGTAGTGTCCAGGGATGTGTGGGTTAGGGTGGATTGGCCGTGCTAAATTGCTCATAGTGTTCAGGGATATGTAGGTTAGGGTGGATTGGCCGTGCTAAATTGTCCCCGTAGTGTCCAGGGATGTGCAGGTTAGGGTGGATTGGCCGTGCTAAATTGTCCCTGGAGTGCCCAGGGATGTGCAGGTTAGGGTGGATTGGCCGTGCTAATTTGTTCCATGGTGCCCAGGGATGTGCAGGTTAGGGTGGATTGGCCGTGCTAAATAGTCCCGTAGTGCCCAGGGATGTGTAGGTTAGGGTGGATTGGCTGTGCTAAATTTTCCCCGTAGTGCCCAGGGATGTGCAGGTTAGGGTGGATTGGCCGTGCTAAATTGTCCCGTAGTGTCCAGGGATGTGTGGGTTAGGGTGGATTGGCCGTGCTAACTTGCTCATTGTGTTCAGGGATGTGTAGGTTAGGGTGGATTGGCCGTGCTAAATTGTCCCGTAGAGCCCAGGGATGTGCGGGTTAGGGTGGATTGGCCGTGCTAAATTGTCCCCGTGGTGCCCAGGGATGTGCAGGTTAGGGTGGATTGGCCGTGCTAAATTGCTCATAGTGTTCAGGGATGTGCAGGTTAGGTGTTTTAGCCAAGGGGTTAATGTAGAGTAATGGGGAATGGGTTTGGGAGGGATACTCTGTTGAGTGTCGGTCTGGACTTGTTGGGCCGAAGGGCCTGTTTCCACACTGTTGCGATTCTATATAAATTACCAGCCCTGAATAGCGTTGTCGTCTTGCGTCCAAGTTGTGACAACATGTCGGCTGTTACGTACTCTTGCCCTGCCAAGCGTATAATTTCTAAATTAAATGGTGTTAACAATAAACTCCAGTCTTTTTATCTTTAAATTTTTTCACAGGCTTTAAGGGGTTGTCATCAGAATTGTCTCAGATCTACGCAAGCCCAGTTCAAAACTCACGGTGACAGCGATGGAGTGGGTGACCTGGAATGATTTATTTTCCTTTCCTTTGATATCGTCTCTTGTTTTTAATTCTAACTATCGCGTTCTAAGATTGGGCCAGACAGTAAAGACTCTGTCCTAGATTCATTGTCCTCCTGTACCCGGGAGCAACAAAATCTAAAGTGATCTGGCAACTCAAGGTCGCCTTCTCAACTGTGGAATATTTAGAACGTAGAACATAGAACACAGAACAGTACAGCGCAGAACTGGCCCTTCAGCTCACGATGCTGGGCCGACCATCGATCCTCGTGTAAGATAAACCTAATGTTCGCAGCTTCAAATTTCTGTGACCATATGCATGTCCAGGAGTCTCTTAAATGACCCTGCCTCCACAACTGCTGCTGGCAACGCATTCCATGCTCTCACAACTCTCTGTGTAAAGAACCCACCTCTGACATCCCCTCTATACTTTCCTCCAACCAGCTTACAACTATGACCCCTCATGTTAGTCATTTCTGCCCTGGGCAATAGTCTCTGGCTATCGACTCTATCTATGCCTCTCATTGTCTTGTACACCTCAATTAGGTCCCCTCTCTTCCATCTTTTTTCCGAGCTCAGTCAACCTCTCCTCATAAGATAAGCCCTCCAGTCCAGACAGCATCCTGGTAAACCTCCTCTGAACCCTCTCCAAAGCACCCACATCTTTCCTATAATAGGGCGACCAGAACTGGACGCAGTATTCCAAGTGTGGTCTAACCAAGGTTTTATAGAGCTGCAACAAGATCTCACGGCTCTTAAACTCAACCCCCCTGTTGGTGAAAGCCAAAACACCATATGCTTTCTTAACAACCCTGTCCACTTGGGTGTCATTTTCAGGGATCTATGTACCTGCACCCCAAGATCCCTCTGTTCCTCCACACTGCCAAGAATCCTATCCTTAATCCTATATTCAGCTTTCAAATTCGACCTTCCAAAATGCATCCCCTCGCATTTCTCCAGGTTGAACTCCATCTGCCACCTCTCAGCCCATCTCTGCATCCTGTCAATGTCCCGCTGCAGCCTACAACAGCCCTCTATACTGTCAACGACACCTCCAACCTTCGTGTCATTTGCAAACCTGCTGACCCATCCTTCAATCCCCTCATCCAAGTCATTAATAAAAATTACAAACAGGTAGAGGCCCTAGAACAGAGCCCTGTGGAACACCACTCACCACTGACTTCCAGGCAGAATATTTTCCTTCTACTACCACTCGCTGTCTTCTGTTGGCCAGCCAATTCTGTATCCAGACAGCTAAGTTCCCCTGGATCCCATTCCTCCTGACCTTCTGAATGAGCCTCCCATGGGGAACCTTATCAAATGCCTTGCTGAAGTCCATATACACCTCATGCACCGCTAGACCCTCATCAACTTTTCTAGTCACATCCTCAAAGAACTCGATAAGGTTTGTGAGGCATGACCTGCCCCTTCACAAAGCCGTGTTGACTGCATTTAATCAAGCCATGCTCTTCCAGATGGTCATAAATCCTATCCCTCAGAATCCTTTCTAACACCTTGCAGACGACAGATGTGAGACTGTCTGGTCTGTAATTGCTGGGGATTTCCCTATTTCCTTTCTTGAAGAGAGGAATTACATTTGCCTCTCTCCAGTCCTGAGGTACGACTCCAGTGGAGAGCGAGGATGCAAAGATCTTCGCAAGTGGCGAAGCAATCACATTTCTCGCTTCCCGAAGCAGCCGAGGACAAATCTGGTCCGGGCCTGGTGACTTGTCAATCGTAATGTTTGTCAAAATTTTCAATACATCAGCTTCCTCTATCTCTATCCATTCCAGCATGCACACCTGCTCCTCAATGGTTTCATTCACTACAAGGTCCTTTACTTTAGTAAAGACAGAAGCAAGAAACTCATTCGGGCTTCCTCTACCTCCTCAGACTCCACACACAAATTCCCTATGCTATCCCTGATCGGCCCTACTCTTCCTTTGACCATTCTCTTATTCCTCACATAAGTGTAAAGTGCCTTTGTGTTCTCCCTAATCCTTCCTGCCAAGCCTTTCTCGTGCCCCCTCCTGGCTCTCCTCAGACCACTTTTGAGCTCCTTCCTCGCCTGCCTGTAATCCTGTCGAGCTGAGCTTGACCCTAGCTTCCCCCACCTTATGGAAGCTGCCTTCTTCCTTTTGACGAGAAGCTCCTCCGCTCTCGGCATCCAAGGTTCCTTCATCTTACCCCTTCTTGCCTGTCTCAGAGGGACATACTTATTCATCACTTGCAACAACTGGTCCTTAAGCAGTCTCCACATGTCTATAGTGCCCTTTCCATGGAACAATTGCTCCCAGTCCATGCTTCCCAACTCACCTCTGACAGCATCATAGTTTCCTTTTTCTCAATTAAATATCCTCCCATTTTGTCTGATCCTCTCCTTCTCCATAGTTATGTAGAATGTGAGGCAGTTGTGGTCACTATCACCAAAATGATCTCCCACCACAAGATCTGATACCTGCCCCGGCTCGTTTCCAAGCACCAAATCCAAAATGGCCTCTCCCCTCCTCGGCCTATCAACGTACTGAGTTAGGAAACCCTCCTGAACACACCTTACAAAAACAGCTCCTTCCAAACCATCTGCTCGAAGGAGGTTCCAATCAATATTGAGAAAGTTGAAGTCCCCCATTACAACAACCCTACGACGTCCACACTTTTCCAAAATCGTCCATCTCCCTGCTGCTATTGGGCGGCCTGTAGTAAACCCCTAAAGAGGTGACCGCTGCCTCGCTGTTCCTAATTTCCACCCATACTGACTCGGTAGGCAGACCCTCCTCGACAATGCTAACTTCTGTCGCTGTGATACCCTCTCTGATTAGCAGTGCTACACCCCCCTCCTCTTTTTCCCCTCCCTCCCTATTCTTTTTAAATGCTCTAAACCCTGGAACATCCAGCAACCATTCCTGACCCTGAGTAACCCATGTCTCTGTTATGGCCACAACATCATAGCACCAGGTACTGATCCATGCTCTAAGCTCATCACTCTTATTCCTGATACTCCTTGCGTTAAAGCAAACACTCTTTAACTGATCCCTTGGTTCCTTCCCAGGAAATTCCTTCCCACTGGCTGCCTCATCTCCATCAACTCTCACCACCGGTGTATAGCTCAGGTTCCCACCCACCCCCGCCATAGCTACGTGTTAAACTGTGCCCGCTCCCCGTTCCTCGCCACGCTATCTCATGGCACTGGTAGTAAACTAGAGAACACTACCCTGTTCCTCCTGCTCTAACCCTAACTCCAGGAAATCAATTTTTACATCCTTGATCCTTTTCCTGGCTATATCATTGGTGCCAATATGTAACACGATTCCTGCTCGCCCTCCCCTTTCAGAACCTTATACCCCCGATTGGAGACGTCCCGGACCCTGGCACCAACATACCTTCCGGGAATCCCGATCCTGACCACTAAATCTCCCGTCGATTCCCCTAACAATCGAGTCTCCTACCACTAGCGCTTTTCTGTTCCGCCCCCTTCCCTTCTGGGCTGCAATGTGGGGCTCAGTGCCAGAGAACTGACCACTACGGCTTCCCCCTGGTCAGTCATCTCCCCCCCCGCAGCTGTATCCAAAACGGTATACCTATTGCTGAGGCGAATGTCCACAGGGGATTGTCTGTCTGTCCCCTTTCCTCCCCCTATCTGTAACCCATCTATCCTTATCCTGAGGCTCAGGAGTGACCAACTCCCCTCAATTGCCCCCCGCAGTTCATCCGGCTCCAATTCCCCGACACGGTTTTCCAGGAGCTGGAATTGGGTGCCCTTTCGGCTGACAAACGTACAACTCCTATCTTCTCTCAAGAGTCCATCGCCGACACCCACATCGCCCATGCGTTGATAGCCACCTACCGCGTCATGAGGTGTGGCTTAACAGTGGGGCGGTGGTTAATCCAGCTTTCAGGCCTTCTGCCCTTCCTTCGTTCACTGAAACTTTCTGCATTTCCTCGACACGTTAGCTGCTAAAATCCGGTAGAAATCTTCGATGAAAACCGCTCAGTCTCTGTCTTTGGCACCGGACACTCCCTAGTAATCTTCGTTTTCATATCCTGTGCGCTCCACATCCAGTGATACGGCCTCGCTTGGATATTTTTGTGAATTGCCTGCTAACCGGGCTCATCACCTAAAGACAGCTCCATCACCCAGAATCCTCCTGAACCTGACTGAACAGCGCAGGCAGACGTGTCAAATACACCTTCTATCTGTGACTGAAAGTCAGAAGGTTGGCTGCAAGGCAACCTACAGTTGGGTAATTACAGTCGTCCGGCCATGGAATACCCCAGTGGTCCTCTCCCTCGTACAGCCTTCCACATACTGGTTCGACAAACTACCCTGGACGCATTTTATGAACTCCACTCGCTCAGGACCTTACGCACCATCACTACCCCAGCTGCTGTTGGCGTAATCCCCCCCCCCCCCCCACCACCACCCTATTACTTTAATGATTTGAAGGTGCTGATGTTGTGTACAAAGTTAAAAAAAATCACACAGCGCCAGCTTATAGTCCAACGGGTTTAATTGGAAGCACTAGCTTTCGGAGCGACGCTCCTTCATCAGGTCGTTGTCACCGAGATTGGAATCTTGCGACCTTTGCCCTCAGGTCAACTGAACAATGACCAGATGGACAACTACCTGATGAAGGAGCGTCGCTCCGAAAGCTAGTGCTTCCAATTAAACCTGTTGGACTATAACCTGTGATTTTTAACTATTACTTTTAAACTTATCTGAAATTTGCCTGCATAGCTACTGTTCTATTTCTTGCACACAATGAGGAGGCCACACTACACTCCCAGCGATGTGATTTGGTTTCTCGGTTTGACCTTTAGATGAGATTACTTACAGTGTGGAAACAGGCCCTTCGGCCCAACAAGTCCACACCGACCCGCCGAAGCGCAACCCACCCATACCCCTTTACCTAACACTACGGGCAATTTAGCCAATTCACCTGACCCGCACATCTTTTGGACTGTGGGAGGAAACCGGAGCACCCGGAGGAAACCCACGCAGACAGGGGGAGAACGTGCAAACTCCACACAGTCAGTCGCCTGAGGCGGGAATTGAACCCGGGTCTCTGGCGCTGTGAGGCAGCAGTGCTAACCACTGTGCCACCATGCCGCCCACAAGTCGAGCAGCCATCTAAGATGTCATCACTCTTTTCTCTTCCAACCGATTCCCTGATCACCAGAGCAGCACCACCTCCTGACTTACCTCCTTCCCTGTCTCGCCTGAAGGCCTACGTTGAACTCAATTGGATTTTATCGTCCCGTGCACCGGGGCAGAGTGAAAAGCTTTGTTTTGCCAGCGATACAGGCCGATCACGGAGATAAGTCGCAACGATAAGTAAATAATAGGGAAACAGCAACAAAAACAAAAACACAGGGACAGGCAAATGTTCAGAGTTGGTGAGGCCATTCAGCATTCTAACAACAGTGGGGTAGAAACTGTTTCGAAACCGCCCGGTGCGTGTGCTCAGGCTTCTGTAACTTTCCCCCTGATCTTTGAGAATGCGGGCGGCCTTTCCTTGACAACGAGGCCTGGTGGATGGATTCTATGGATGGGAGGCCTATGGGATTGTCCGGGGCCGAGTTCCCCACTCTCTCTGTAACCGTCTCCGATCTTGAGTGGTACAGGGAGCGATACATCCAGACAGGATGCTCTGGATGGCACACCTATAAAAGTTGGCAAGGGTATTCGCCGTCATGCCCGATTCCCTCAGGCCTGAGGATGACGAGATGTTGTTGGGCCTTTTGTAACCCAGTGCGTCTACATGAAGAGTCCAGGAAAGTTCGTTGTTGATGACCACTCGCAGGAGCTTGGGTTGTTTTTCTCCGAGGGAGACAGCTGATGCCGGAGATCAGAGTCGAGAGTGTGGTGCTGGAAAAGCATCGGAAGAGCAGGAGGATCGACGAAACCATTCCTGATGAAGGGCTTATGCCTGAAACGTCAATTCTCCTGTTCCTCGGACGCTGCCTGACCCTGCCGCGCTTTTCCAGCGCGGAGGTGATTGAGAGGGGAGCTGAAAATGTGTTGCTGGGAAGGGGAGGGAAATATATCCTTGGTGGTGGGGTCCGTTTGGAGGTGGCGGAAATGGCGGCGGATGATACGTTGTATGCGGAGGTTGGTGGGGTGGTAGGTGAGAACCAGTGGGGTTCTGTCCTGGTGGCGGTTGGAGGAGCGGGGCTCAAGGGCGGAGGAGCGGGAAGTGGAGGAGATGCGGTGGAGGGGGACTCCTCCACCGGCAGAACATAACAACACGACGGCTGGAGGAGGAGCGCCTCATCTTCCGCCTGGGAACCCTCCAACCACAAGGTATGAATTCAGATTTCTCCAGCTTCCTCATTTCCCCTCCCCCCACCTTGTCTCAGTCGGTTCCCTCAACTCAGCACCGCCCTCCTAACCTGCAATCTTCTTCCTGACCTCTCCGCCCCCACCCCACTCCGGCCTATCACCCTCACCTTGACCTCCTTCCACCTATCCCACCTCCATCGCCCCTCCCCCTAGTCCCTCCTCCCTACCTTTTATCTTAGCCTGCTTGGCTCTCTCTCTTATTCCTGATGAAGGGCTTATGCTCGAAACGTCGAATTCTCTATTCCTGAGATGCTGCCTAACCTGCTGTGCTTTGACCAGCAACACATTTGCAGCTGTAAATGTCTTCAAGGCAGAGATTCTTGATGTCTCGAGGAATTAAGGGGAGAATGCGGGTAAGTGGAGTTGAAATGCCCATCAGCCATGATTGAATGGCGAAGTGGACTCGATGGGTCGAATGGCCTGACTTCCACTCCTATGTCATTATTATTATTATTTATTCAATGCATTTGTCGTTTTCTTTGTCTTCAATTAACCCCATTCTCATCCTCTAAAGGTCTAATGTTAATTTTACTTATTGTTTTACTTTCCCATCCAATTTCACATTCCTAGCTATCTTAGATTAGATTACTTACAGTGTGGAAACAGGCCCTTCGGCCCAACAAGTCCACACCGACCCGCCGAAGCGCAACCCACCCATACCCCTACATTTACCCCTTACCTAACACTACGGGGACAATTTAGCACGGCCAATTCACCTGACCCGCACATCTTTGGACTGTGGGAGGAAACCGGAGCACCCGGAGGAAACCCACGCAGACACGGGGAGAATGTGCAAACTCCACACAGTCAGTCGCCTGAGGTGGGAATTGAACCCAGGTCTCAGGCGCTGTGAGGCAGCAGTGCTAACCACTGTGCCACCGTGCCGCCCACTCCTCCTCTCATAACTCATTTCTTGCTCTTGATTAAGCCTTCGGTTAACTCAGACAATGCAGGAACTCAGATCTCAGGAGAGGGTAGCCTTCTGAGTGCTGGCTTTAATGATGCACCATGGTTCGAGGAAAGCCTTAAATATCAGCACTCCGCCAGCTTGTAGAGGTACGCAATCCTTGATCTGAAATTCGACAAGCTCCGAAATGAAGTTTTCTTTTACCCCTGGTGGATTGGCGTGCCAACACGTGACTCCACTCAGTGGCGGTGTGGCCTAGCACTGGCAGCTGCCTTAGCGTTCACACTGCTCACAAGTGGATCTGCTGTTTGCTAACACTTCTTTAATTTCACTGCGAAAACGTCATCTGTCCCGAAACCTGGAAAACAACTGGCCCCCAAGGATAAAGGATTTGGCGGGCCTGCGCTTCCAAATAAACCCGGTGGACCTTAACCTGGTGTTGTGTGAATTGTAACTTCAGTGAAGGTAGGAGACAGGGAGGACTGCAGATGCTGGAGATCAGAGCTGAAACATGTGCTGCTGGAAAAGCGCAGCAGGTCGGGCAGCATCCGAGGAGCAGGAGAGTCGACGTCTCGGACATGAGCCCTCCTTCAGGAATCAGTTAAGTTACCACTCTAAGGAAAGCACCACAAGCCAACCGCTAACCAGGTAAGGCTGGTTAACAATAGTGCCTCAGTGGTTAGCACTGCTGCCTCATAGCGTCAGGGAGCTGGGTTCGAGTCCCACCTTGGTCGACTGTCTGTGAGGAGCTTTGCACATTCTCTCTCAAGATAGCCATGTTAAATTGCCCATCGTGTTAGCTAGGGGTAAATATAGGGGGATAGGTAACTCTTCAGAGGATCGGTGTGGACTTGTTGGGCCGAAGGGCCTGTTTCCACATTACAGGGATTCCAATCAATTGCAGTAATAATTTCAGAGACACTACTGGGGCAGCACGGTGGCTCAGTGGTTAGCACCGCTGCCTCACGGTCCCAGGTTCGATCCCAGCCTTGGGCGACTGTCTGTGTGGAGTTTGCCCGTTCTCCCCTTGGGTTTCCTGCGGGTGCTCCGGTTTCCTCCCACAGTCCAAAGATGTGCAGGTCAGGGTGGGATTGGCCGTGCTAAATTGTCTCCGTAGTGTGAGGTGAATTAGTCAGAGGGAAATGGGTCTGGGTGGGTTACTGTCCGGAGGGTCGGTGTGGACTGAAGGCCCACACTGTAGGGAATCTAAAAAAAAATTCCAGACGCTAGTTTTCAATTCCAGCTTTATTAATTTACGCCCTTGAGGCTGTTCTCGTTAGAGAGAAGAAGGTTGAGAGGTGATTTAATAGAGACATAAGATAATCAGAAGGTTATTTAGGGTGGACAGGGAGATGGGGACAGCAAACACGAGGGGACACAACTTTAAAGTGAGGGGTGATAGATATAAGACAGATGGCAGAGGTAGTTTCTTTACTCAGAGAGTAGGAAGGCTACGGAATGCTTTGCCTGCAATGGCAGTAGGTTTGTCAAGTTTAAGGGCATTTACGTTGCGATTGGACAGGCCTACATGGAATAGTGTAGGTGGGATGGCCTTCAGATTAGTATGACATGGCGGTGCAACATTGAGGGCCTCTACTGCGCTGTAATGTTCCTTGTACTTTCTGATTAAATGGTGACACGATCAAATTCTACTCCTACGCCAGTGACTATAGCCACCACCATTTCTCGAATATGGCATTCTCTGTCCCACTTCAGAACAGTCCAGCCCACAGCCCCTACCTGCTTCCCAGTCTTATCCTCCCTCAAGCAGGCCCTTGCGTGCTTCTATCAGACACGCTGAGGGTGTACCCAGCCCCTTATCTCAGTCTCCCCAGCACGACACAGGGAACCAATCGCCGCCCAGTGAGAAACTACACTCCACCCAACCCCAATAGCTTCCCGGAGCTTAAACAAAGTTTCGTTCCGATTTTCCCACTCGGTGAATGTTCGTTCTCAGTGCAGGACAACAGGAAACTGACTGGAAGCGATTGGAACTGAATCTGTGGATCATCTGACAGGTAGGAGAATAAGTGGTGCGCGACAATTCAGTATTAATTGAACCCAAACAGCCCTTGTATTCTTTTGTAAAGTGTGTAACCTTTCAGAGGTTAGTCGGAAATTGCAAACTCCAGTTCAAAAGTGCGGCAAGTGTCTCCCAAATTCATCCTAGCCAGACAGTCAGGCGTAGCAGGAAGGCTTCCTCACTGTCGATGGGAAATGGAAGGTGGGGAAGGGGGGGGGCCGAACCCAGTCAGCCACCCTGACCTCAGGGCCAGTTGGATTTCTGAGCGCTGGCTTTAAACTGTGGTAACAGGGTGCCCCTGAAGGGACCAGGTAAATAGGGCTTTTAATGTCAACGCAAGCCAGAGAAAGTACACTGAGTCAGCAGAAAGACTCACTTGGTCTGCACCAGGACGAGTACATTAGCAGGTTCCAACCTCTACTTGTTTTGAAGAGCAGGACGCGACTTCACGATGACGCAGCACATGTCCGATCTTGTGAGCACTGGTACTAGCTGTCCCTTTAGATTAGATTCCCTACAGTATGGAACCGACAAGTCCACGCCAACCCTCCGCACAGTAACCCACTTCCCGGCCCTATATTTACCGCACCGAACACTATGGGGCAATTTAGCAACAGCCGATCCACCCTGGACCTGCACATTGCGGGAGGGAGCCCACGGGGGGAAGAACGCGTGCAAACTCCACACAGACGGTCACCCGAGGCGGGAATTGAACCCGGATCCCTGGGTTCTGGGAGGCAGCAGTGCTAACCACTGAGCCACCGTGCTGCTGCCTCGTTGCAACACTTGAGCCGCAACTAAAATTCTGGGCTGCACTCAGGGTTAGAGTGGTGCTGGAAAAGCACAGCGGGTCAGGCTGCATCTGAGAAGCAGGAAAACCGACATTTCAGGGAACAGCACTTCGGTAAGTTGATTTTCCTGCCCCTCGGACGCTGTCTGACCTGCTGCGCTTTTCCAGCACCACCTGGACCTTGACTCTAATCTCCAGCATCTGCAGGACCCAATCTTCTGGCTTTTTACTCCACCCGCCAACAGTTTCCAATTTCCACCCTGCAGATTTACTCCCCCACGTCGCTGCATTCTCACTCCTCTAAGACTGTGGCCGTCTGTCCTAGTCAGTTATAAAAACTCAAAGGAGAGAAAAATGCTGGAAAATCTCAGCGGGTCTGGGCAGCCTCCGTAAGGAGAGAACGGAGCTGGCGTTTCGAGTCTAACTGACCCTCCGGTCTATACGCAATCAGGTCCCCGGACCTTCCCGGGGCTCGCCACTTCAACACCCAACCCTGCTCCCACGCCCACATCTCTGTCCTTGTCCTGCTGTGCTGTTCCAGGGAAGCTCATCGCAAACTAGAGGAACAGCGTCTCATCTTCCGACTAGGCCCGTTACAGCCTGCCGGTCCTCAACGTCGAATTCGACAACTTCAAATGATTATCCCATCTGGCACGGTGGCACGGCGGTTGGCACTGCTGCCTCACAGCGCCAGAGACTTGGGTTCAATTCCCACCTCAGGCCTCCACTGTGTGGAGTTTGCACGTTCTCCCTGCGTCTGCGTGGGTTTCCTCCGGGTGCTCCGGTTTCCTCCCACAGTCTAAGGATGTGCGGGTCAGGTGAATTGGCCGTGCTAAATTGCCCGTAGTGTTAGGTTAGGGGTCAATGTAGGGATATGGGTGGGTTGCGGGTCGGTGTGGACTTGTTGGGCCGAAGGGCCTGTTTCCACACTGTAAGCAATCTAACCTCGACCCCTCTGTTTTCATTCTGCCCCGTCATTTTATTTCATTTATTTTATTTATCTTTTTTGAATATTTTTTTCCACTGTACCTCTTATTTCTTGATTGTCTCTCTTCCTCTCGCTCCCCACTCTCTCATCACCTTTTTCCTCTCCTCTTCCCCCTTTGCGACCCCCTTCTCCCCTGTTTTCCATTTTGCCCCTGCTTCACCCATCTCCCCCCCCCCCCCCCCCCCGCCCCATCCCTCACATATATTGTCACATAGCACTGGCTTCAGCCTTGGTCATTCCCAGCTCCTAATCTCCCTATAACCTCTCTATGCACTGACATTATCACCTCTTTACTCTTACCTTGGCAAAGTTTACAAAAAAAGGGCTTTGACAAAGGGTCAGTTAGACTCGAAACGTCAGCTCTTCTCTCTCCTCACGGATGCTGCCCAGACCCGCTGAGATTTTCCAGCGTTCTCTCTTTTGGTTTCAGATTCCAGCATCCGCGCGGCGATTAGCTTTCACCCAGTTTAAAAACTCCCCCAGGTTCTCAGGTGGTTTGGAGGAGGTGGCTTTAAATCAGGGAGAGCGTGCGGTCTGCAGATGCTGGAGATCAGAGCTGAGAAATGCGGTGCTGGAAAAGCGCAGCAGGTCAGGCAGCATCCGAGGAGCAGGAGAATCGACGTCCCCTCCAAGTCCCTCCTCCCTACCTTTTATCTTAGCCCGCTGGACGCACTCTCCTCATTCCTGAAGAAGGGCTTATGCCCGAAACGTCGATTCTCCTGTTCTTTGGATGCTGCCTGACCTGCTGCGCTTTTCCAGCAACACATTTTTCAGGTTTGAAATCAGGACCACACAAGTCTTTTTCAAAATATTTTTAAAAAATAGGATTTGAGTATCACTGAAAGGCAAGGCTAACATTTCGTACTACCTTAATACCCTTGCGCAAGTGATATTAGCCTGCCTTCCTGAACTGCATGTACCAAAGGAACACTTCATAATGACACAGAAAATAGGACCAGGATTAGACCGTACCATCATTGAACCTGTTCGAGATAATCCTGCGTGTGGTTTGGCTTCACCTCCATTCTTCTGTCCCCCCTCCCCACGTCCCTTGATTCTCTGAGATGCAACTCCCCCTCTATTTCAGCTTGAGGAGATTCAACGAGGGTCACATCTGCAAAAGTCCGACTGCAGAAAATTCCAAAAACTCGCAGCCATTTCGCCCCTGTCGGGTCAGGGAGGTGTGTTGCTGGACTTTGATCGGGCCAAGGGGACGATTGGTGCAGTCCGACGTCAGGGTGGCGCGTGGCCTTGAGGGGGAAGATTCAGGTGTTCCCTTGTAGAGGTTACACGTTGCGTGGAAGTCTTTCACAAGCTCTGACACCTATTGTGGGCTGCAATAGCCAGCCTAAGGCTGAGGCAGGGGCAGAGTTGGGGAGGGGCAGTAGGATTAGTGTTGGAAACCTTAAAACCTCATGTCGTGAACATGGAAATCTCTTCTGAACACCGCGTACATGGAGGCCCAGGACTCCCTGCGTGATGAGCTTTCTGTCCATCCCATCAAGGGTTGAGAATGTCTCATGGGAAGAGCTCTTTTGAATTCCAATCCACCCCCAGTTTTCCACCATTTGCAAGTGTTATGAAGGTGAAGGCGTGTACTGTGCCTTTAAGAGAGTGTGCATGATGTTCAGAACCGAGAGCTTACCTGTGTGGTATGTCTAGATGGCATTCCCAGAGTGCACTGGAAAATTGCAAATATGTGACATTTGATTGTGAAAATTCATCCTAGCTAGACAGTCAGGCCTAGCAGGAAGGCTTCCTCACTGTCGCTGGGAAATGGAAGGTGGGGGAGGCGGGGGCCGAACCCAGTCAGCCACCCTGACCTCAGGGCTAGTTGGATTTCTGAGCGCTGGCTCTAAACTGTGGTAACAGGGTGCCCCTGAAGGGACCAGGTAAATAGGGCTTTTAATGTCAACGCAAGCCAGAGAAAGTACACTGAGTCAGCAGAAAGACTCACTTGGTCTAGTACATTAGCAGGTTCCAACCTCTACTTGTTTTGAAGAGCAGGACGCGACTTCACGATGACGCAGCACATGTCCGATCTTGTGAGCACTGGTACTAGCTGTCCCTTCAGATTAGATTCCCTACAGTATGGAACCGACAAGTCCACGCCAACCCTCCGCACAGTAACCCACTCCCTGACCCTATATTTACCGCAGCGAACACTATGGGGCAATTTAGCAACAGCCGATCCACCCTGGACCTGCACATTGCGGGAGGGAGCCCACGGGGGGAAGAACGCGCGCAAACTCCACACAGACGGTCACCCGAGGCGGGAATTGAACCCGGATCCCTGGGTTCTGGGAGGCAGCAGTGCTAACCACTGAGCCACCGTGCTGCTGCCTCGTTGCAACACTTGAGCCGCAACTAAAATTCTGGGTTGCACTCAGGGTTAGAGTGGTGCTGGAAAAGCACAGCGGGTCAGGCTGCATCTGAGAAGCAGGAAAACCGACATTTCGGGGAACAGCACTTCGGCAAGTTGATTTTCCTGCCCCTCGGACGCTGTCTGACCTGCTGCGCTTTTCCAGCACCACCTGGATCTTGACTCTAATCTCCAGCATCTGCAGGACCCAATCTTCTGGCTTTTAACTCCACCCGCCAACATTTTCCAATCTCCACCCTGCACATTTACTCCCCCCCGTCGCTGCATTCTCACTCCTCTAAGACTGTGGCCGTCTGTCCTAGTCAGTTATAAAAACTCAAAGGAGAGAAAAATGCTGGAAAATCTCAGCGGGTCTGGGCAGCCTCCGTAAGGAGAGAACGGAGCTGGCGTTTCGAGTCTAACTGACCCTCCGGTCTGTACGCAATCAGGTCCCCGGACCTTCCCGGGGCTCGCCACTTCAACACCCAACCCTGCTCCCACGCCCACATCTCTGTCCTTGTCCTGCTGTGCTGTTCCAGTGAAGCTCATTGCAAACTAGAGGAACAGCGTCTCATCTTCCGACTAGGCCCGTTACAGCCTGCCGGTCCTCAACGTCGAATTCGACAACTTCAAATGATTATCCCATCTGGCACGGTGGCACAGAGGTTGGCACTGCTGCCTCACAGCGCCAGAGACTTGGGTTCAATTCCCACCTCAGGCCTCCACTGTGTGGAGTTTGCACGTTCTCCCTGTGTCTGCGTGGGTTTCCTCCGGGTGCTCCGGTTTCCTCCCACAGTCTAAGGATGTGCGGGTCAGGTGAATTGGCCGTGCTAAATTGCCCGTAGTGTTAGGTTAGGGGTCAATGTAGGGATATGGGTGGGTTGCGGGTCGGTGTGGACTTGTTGGGCCGAAGGGCCTGTTTCCACACTGTAAGCAATCTAACCTCGACCCCTCTGTTTTCATTCTGCCCCGTCATTTTATTTCATTTATTTTATTTATCTTTTTTGAATATTTTTTTCCACTGTACCTCTTATTTCTTGATTGTCTCTCTTCCTCTCGCTCCCCACTCTCTCATCACCTTTTTCCTCTCCTCTTCCCCCTTTGCGACCCCCTTCTCCCCTGTTTTCCATTTTGCCCCTGCTTCACCCATCTCCCCCCCCCAGCCCCATCCCTCACATATATTGTCACATAGCACTGGCTTCAGCCTTAGTCATTCCCAGCTCCTAATCTCCCTATAACCTCTCTATGCACTGACATTATCACCTCTTTACTGTTACCTTGGCAAAGTTTACAAAAAAAGGGCTTTGACAAAGGGTCAGTTAGACTCGAAACGTCAGCTCTTCTCTCTCCTCACGGATGCTGCCCAGACCCGCTGAGATTTTCCAGCGTTCTCTCTTTTGGTTTCAGATTCCAGCATCCGCGCGGCGATTAGCTTTCACCCAGTTTAAAAACTCCCCCAGGTTCTCAGGTGGTTTGGAGGAGGTGGCTTTAAATCAGGGAGAGCGTGCGGTCTGCAGATGCTGGAGATCAGAGCTGAGAAATGCGGTGCTGGAAAAGCGCAGCAGGTCAGGCAGCATCCGAGGAGCAGGAGAATCGACGTCCCCCCAAGTCCCTCCTCCCTACCTTTTATCTTAGCCCGCTGGACGCACTCTCCTCATTCCTGAAGAAGGGCGTATGCCCGAAACGTCGATTCTCCTGCTCCTTGGATGCTGCCTGACCTGCTGCGCTTTTCCAGCAACGCATTTTTCAGGTTTGAAATCAGGACCACACAAGTCTTTTTCAAAATATTTTTAAAAAATAGGATTTGAGTATCACTGAAAGGCAAGGCTAACATTTCGTACTACCTTAATACCCTTGCGCAAGTGATATTAGCCTGCCTTCCTGAACTGCATGTACCAAAGGAACACTTCATAATGACACAGAAAATAGGACCAGGATTAGACCGTACCATCATTGAACCTGTTCGAGATAATCCCCTGCGTGTGCCTTGGCTTCACCTCCATTCTTCTGTCACCCCTCCCCACGTCCCTTGATTCTCTGAGATGCAACTCCCCCTCTATCTCAGCTTGAGGAGATTCAACGAGGGTCACATCTGCAAAAGTCCGACTGCAGAAAATTCCAAAAACTCGCAGCCATTTCGCCCCTGTCGGGTCAGGGAGGGTGTGTTGCTGGACTTTGATCGGGCCAAGGGGACGATTGTTGCAGTCCGACGTCATGGTGGCGCGTGGCCTTGAGGGGGAAGATTCAGGTGTTCCCTTGTAGAGGTTACACGTTGCGTGGAAGTCTTTCACAAGCTCTGACACCTATTGTGGGCTGCAATAGCCAGCCTAAGGCTGAGGCAGGGGCAGAGTTGGGGAGGGGCAGTAGGATTAGTGTTGGAAACCTTAAAACCTCATGTCGTGAGCATGGAAATCTCTTCTGAACACCGCGTACATGGAGGCCCAGGACTCCCTGCGTGATGAGCTTTCTGTCCATCCCATCAAGGGTTGAGAATGTCTCATGGGAAGAGCTCTTTTGAATTCCAATCCACCCCCAGTTTTCCACCATTTGCAAGTGTTATGAAGGTGAAGGCGTGTACTGTGCCTTTAAGAGAGTGTGCATGATGTTCAGAACCGAGAGCTTACCTGTGTGGTATGTCTAGATGGCATTCCCAGAGTGCACTGGAAAATTGCAAATATGTGACATTTGATTGTGAAAATTCATCCTAGCTAGACAGTCAGGCCTAGCAGGAAGGCTTCCTCACTGTCGCTGGGAAATGGAAGGTGGGGGAGGCGGGGGCCGAACCCAGTCAGCCACCCTGACCTCAGGGCTAGTTGGATTTCTGAGCGCTGGCTCTAAACTGTGGTAACAGGGTGCCCCTGAAGGGACCAGGTAAATAGGGCTTTTAATGTCAACGCAAGCCAGAGAAAGTACACTGAGTCAGCAGAAAGACTCACTTGGTCTAGTACATTAGCAGGTTCCAACCTCTACTTGTTTTGAAGAGCAGGACGCGACTTCACGATGACGCAGCACATGTCCGATCTTGTGAGCACTGGTACTAGCTGTCCCTTCAGATTAGATTCCCTACAGTATGGAACCGACAAGTCCACGCCAACCCTCCGCACAGTAACCCACTCCCTGACCCTATATTTACCGCAGCGAACACTATGGGGCAATTTAGCAACAGCCGATCCACCCTGGACCTGCACATTGCGGGAGGGAGCCCACGGGGGGAAGAACGCGCGCAAACTCCACACAGACGGTCACCCGAGGCGGGAATTGAACCCGGATCCCTGGGTTCTGGGAGGCAGCAGTGCTAACCACTGAGCCACCGTGCTGCTGCCTCGTTGCAACACTTGAGCCGCAACTAAAATTCTGGGTTGCACTCAGGGTTAGAGTGGTGCTGGAAAAGCACAGCGGGTCAGGCTGCATCTGAGAAGCAGGAAAACCGACATTTCGGGGAACAGCACTTCGGCAAGTTGATTTTCCTGCCCCTCGGACGCTGTCTGACCTGCTGCGCTTTTCCAGCACCACCTGGATCTTGACTCTAATCTCCAGCATCTGCAGGACCCAATCTTCTGGCTTTTAACTCCACCCGCCAACATTTTCCAATCTCCACCCTGCACATTTACTCCCCCCCGTCGCTGCATTCTCACTCCTCTAAGACTGTGGCCGTCTGTCCTAGTCAGTTATAAAAACTCAAAGGAGAGAAAAATGCTGGAAAATCTCAGCGGGTCTGGGCAGCCTCCGTAAGGAGAGAACGGAGCTGGCGTTTCGAGTCTAACTGACCCTCCGGTCTATACGCAATCAGGTCCCCGGACCTTCCCGGGGCTCGCCACTTCAACACCCAACCCTGCTCCCACGCCCACATCTCTGTCCTTGTCCTGCTGTGCTGTTCCAGGGAAGCTCATCGCAAACTAGAGGAACAGCGTCTCATCTTCCGACTAGGCCCGTTACAGCCTGCCGGTCCTCAACGTCGAATTCGACAACTTCAAATGATTATCCCATCTGGCACGGTGGCACGGCGGTTGGCACTGCTGCCTCACAGCGCCAGAGACTTGGGTTCAATTCCCACCTCAGGCCTCCACTGTGTGGAGTTTGCACGTTCTCCCTGTGTCTGCGTGGGTTTCCTCCGGGTGCTCCGGTTTCCTCCCACAGTCTAAGGATGTGCGGGTCAGGTGAATTGGCCGTGCTAAATTGCCCGTAGTGTTAGGTTAGGGGTCAATGTAGGGATATGGGTGGGTTGCGGGTCGGTGTGGACTTGTTGGGCCGAAGGGCCTGTTTCCACACTGTAAGCAATCTAACCTCGACCCCTCTGTTTTCATTCTGCCCCGTCATTTTATTTCATTTATTTTATTTATCTTTTTTGAATATTTTTTTCCACTGTACCTCTTATTTCTTGATTGTCTCTCTTCCTCTCGCTCCCCACTCTCTCATCACCTTTTTCCTCTCCTCTTCCCCCTTTGCGACCCCCTTCTCCCCTGTTTTCCATTTTGCCCCTGCTTCACCCATCTCCCCCCCCCAGCCCCATCCCTCACATATATTGTCACATAGCACTGGCTTCAGCCTTAGTCATTCCCAGCTCCTAATCTCCCTATAACCTCTCTATGCACTGACATTATCACCTCTTTACTGTTACCTTGGCAAAGTTTACAAAAAAAGGGCTTTGACAAAGGGTCAGTTAGACTCGAAACGTCAGCTCTTCTCTCTCCTCACGGATGCTGCCCAGACCCGCTGAGATTTTCCAGCGTTCTCTCTTTTGGTTTCAGATTCCAGCATCCGCGCGGCGATTAGCTTTCACCCAGTTTAAAAACTCCCCCAGGTTCTCAGGTGGTTTGGAGGAGGTGGCTTTAAATCAGGGAGAGCGTGCGGTCTGCAGATGCTGGAGATCAGAGCTGAGAAATGCGGTGCTGGAAAAGCGCAGCAGGTCAGGCAGCATCCGAGGAGCAGGAGAATCGACGTCCCCCCAAGTCCCTCCTCCCTACCTTTTATCTTAGCCCGCTGGACGCACTCTCCTCATTCCTGAAGAAGGGCGTATGCCCGAAACGTCGATTCTCCTGCTCCTTGGATGCTGCCTGACCTGCTGCGCTTTTCCAGCAACGCATTTTTCAGGTTTGAAATCAGGACCACACAAGTCTTTTTCAAAATATTTTTAAAAAATAGGATTTGAGTATCACTGAAAGGCAAGGCTAACATTTCGTACTACCTTAATACCCTTGCGCAAGTGATATTAGCCTGCCTTCCTGAACTGCATGTACCAAAGGAACACTTCATAATGACACAGAAAATAGGACCAGGATTAGACCGTACCATCATTGAACCTGTTCGAGATAATCCCCTGCGTGTGCCTTGGCTTCACCTCCATTCTTCTGTCACCCCTCCCCACGTCCCTTGATTCTCTGAGATGCAACTCCCCCTCTATCTCAGCTTGAGGAGATTCAACGAGGGTCACATCTGCAAAAGTCCGACTGCAGAAAATTCCAAAAACTCGCAGCCATTTCGCCCCTGTCGGGTCAGGGAGGGTGTGTTGCTGGACTTTGATCGGGCCAAGGGGACGATTGTTGCAGTCCGACGTCATGGTGGCGCGTGGCCTTGAGGGGGAAGATTCAGGTGTTCCCTTGTAGAGGTTACACGTTGCGTGGAAGTCTTTCACAAGCTCTGACACCTATTGTGGGCTGCAATAGCCAGCCTAAGGCTGAGGCAGGGGCAGAGTTGGGGAGGGGCAGTAGGATTAGTGTTGGAAACCTTAAAACCTCATGTCGTGAGCATGGAAATCTCTTCTGAACACCGCGTACATGGAGGCCCAGGACTCCCTGCGTGATGAGCTTTCTGTCCATCCCATCAAGGGTTGAGAATGTCTCATGGGAAGAGCTCTTTTGAATTCCAATCCACCCCCAGTTTTCCACCATTTGCAAGTGTTATGAAGGTGAAGGCGTGTACTGTGCCTTTAAGAGAGTGTGCATGATGTTCAGAACCGAGAGCTTACCTGTGTGGTATGTCTAGATGGCATTCCCAGAGTGCACTGGAAAATTGCAAATATGTGACATTTGATTGTGAAAATTCATCCTAGCTAGACAGTCAGGCCTAGCAGGAAGGCTTCCTCACTGTCGCTGGGAAATGGAAGGTGGGGGAGGCGGGGGCCGAACCCAGTCAGCCACCCTGACCTCAGGGCTAGTTGGATTTCTGAGCGCTGGCTCTAAACTGTGGTAACAGGGTGCCCCTGAAGGGACCAGGTAAATAGGGCTTTTAATGTCAACGCAAGCCAGAGAAAGTACACTGAGTCAGCAGAAAGACTCACTTGGTCTAGTACATTAGCAGGTTCCAACCTCTACTTGTTTTGAAGAGCAGGACGCGACTTCACGATGACGCAGCACATGTCCGATCTTGTGAGCACTGGTACTAGCTGTCCCTTCAGATTAGATTCCCTACAGTATGGAACCGACAAGTCCACGCCAACCCTCCGCACAGTAACCCACTCCCTGACCCTATATTTACCGCACCGAACACTATGGGGCAATTTAGCAACAGCCGATCCACCCTGGACCTGCACATTGCGGGAGGGAGCCCACGGGGGGAAGAACGCGCGCAAACTCCACACAGACGGTCACCCGAGGCGGGAATTGAACCCGGATCCCTGGGTTCTGGGAGGCAGCAGTGCTAACCACTGAGCCACCGTGCTGCTGCCTCGTTGCAACACTTGAGCCGCAACTAAAATTCTGGGTTGCACTCAGGGTTAGAGTGGTGCTGGAAAAGCACAGCGGGTCAGGCTGCATCTGAGAAGCAGGAAAACCGACATTTCGGGGAACAGCACTTCGGCAAGTTGATTTTCCTGCCCCTCGGACGCTGTCTGACCTGCTGCGCTTTTCCAGCACCACCTGGATCTTGACTCTAATCTCCAGCATCTGCAGGACCCAATCTTCTGGCTTTTAACTCCACCCGCCAACATTTTCCAATCTCCACCCTGCACATTTACTCCCCCCCGTCGCTGCATTCTCACTCCTCTAAGACTGTGGCCGTCTGTCCTAGTCAGTTATAAAAACTCAAAGGAGAGAAAAATGCTGGAAAATCTCAGCGGGTCTGGGCAGCCTCCGTAAGGAGAGAACGGAGCTGGCGTTTCGAGTCTAACTGACCCTCCGGTCTGTACGCAATCAGGTCCCCGGACCTTCCCGGGGCTCGCCACTTCAACACCCAACCCTGCTCCCACGCCCACATCTCTGTCCTTGTCCTGCTGTGCTGTTCCAGTGAAGCTCATTGCAAACTAGAGGAACAGCGTCTCATCTTCCGACTAGGCCCGTTACAGCCTGCCGGTCCTCAACGTCGAATTCGACAACTTCAAATGATTATCCCATCTGGCACGGTGGCACGGCGGTTGGCACTGCTGCCTCACAGCGCCAGAGACCCGGGTTCAATTCCCATCTCAGGCCTCCACTGTGTGGAGTTTGCACGTTCTCCCTGTGTCTGCGTGGGTTTCCTCCGGGTGCTCCGGTTTCCTCCCACAGTCTAAGGATGTGCGGGTCAGGTGAATTGGCCATGCTAAATTGCCCGTAGTGTTAGGTTAGGGGTCAATGTAGGGATATGGGTGGGTTGCGGGTCGGTGTGGACTTGTTGGGCCGAAGGGCCTGTTTCCACACTGTAAGCAATCTAACCTCGACCCCTCTGTTTTCATTCTGCCCCGTCATTTTATTTCATTTATTTTATTTATCTTTTTTGAATATTTTTTTCCACTGTACCTCTTATTTCTTGATTGTCTCTCTTCCTCTCGCTCCCCACTCTCTCATCACCTTTTTCCTCTCCTCTTCCCCCTTTGCGACCCCCTTCTCCCCTGTTTTCCATTTTGCCCCTGCTTCACCCATCTCCCCCCCCCAGCCCCATCCCTCACATATATTGTCACATAGCACTGGCTTCAGCCTTAGTCATTCCCAGCTCCTAATCTCCCTATAACCTCTCTATGCACTGACATTATCACCTCTTTACTGTTACCTTGGCAAAGTTTACAAAAAAAGGGCTTTGACAAAGGGTCAGTTAGACTCGAAACGTCAGCTCTTCTCTCTCCTCACGGATGCTGCCCAGACCCGCTGAGATTTTCCAGCGTTCTCTCTTTTGGTTTCAGATTCCAGCATCCGCGCGGCGATTAGCTTTCACCCAGTTTAAAAACTCCCCCAGGTTCTCAGGTGGTTTGGAGGAGGTGGCTTTAAATCAGGGAGAGCGTGCGGTCTGCAGATGCTGGAGATCAGAGCTGAGAAATGCGGTGCTGGAAAAGCGCAGCAGGTCAGGCAGCATCCGAGGAGCAGGAGAATCGACGTCCCCCCAAGTCCCTCCTCCCTACCTTTTATCTTAGCCCGCTGGACGCACTCTCCTCATTCCTGAAGAAGGGCGTATGCCCGAAACGTCGATTCTCCTGCTCCTTGGATGCTGCCTGACCTGCTGCGCTTTTCCAGCAACGCATTTTTCAGGTTTGAAATCAGGACCACACAAGTCTTTTTCAAAATATTTTTAAAAAATAGGATTTGAGTATCACTGAAAGGCAAGGCTAACATTTCGTACTACCTTAATACCCTTGCGCAAGTGATATTAGCCTGCCTTCCTGAACTGCATGTACCAAAGGAACACTTCATAATGACACAGAAAATAGGACCAGGATTAGACCGTACCATCATTGAACCTGTTCGAGATAATCCCCTGCGTGTGCCTTGGCTTCACCTCCATTCTTCTGTCACCCCTCCCCACGTCCCTTGATTCTCTGAGATGCAACTCCCCCTCTATCTCAGCTTGAGGAGATTCAACGAGGGTCACATCTGCAAAAGTCCGACTGCAGAAAATTCCAAAAACTCGCAGCCATTTCGCCCCTGTCGGGTCAGGGAGGGTGTGTTGCTGGACTTTGATCGGGCCAAGGGGACGATTGTTGCAGTCCGACGTCATGGTGGCGCGTGGCCTTGAGGGGGAAGATTCAGGTGTTCCCTTGTAGAGGTTACACGTTGCGTGGAAGTCTTTCACAAGCTCTGACACCTATTGTGGGCTGCAATAGCCAGCCTAAGGCTGAGGCAGGGGCAGAGTTGGGGAGGGGCAGTAGGATTAGTGTTGGAAACCTTAAAACCTCATGTCGTGAGCATGGAAATCTCTTCTGAACACCGCGTACATGGAGGCCCAGGACTCCCTGCGTGATGAGCTTTCTGTCCATCCCATCAAGGGTTGAGAATGTCTCATGGGAAGAGCTCTTTTGAATTCCAATCCACCCCCAGTTTTCCACCATTTGCAAGTGTTATGAAGGTGAAGGCGTGTACTGTGCCTTTAAGAGAGTGTGCATGATGTTCAGAACCGAGAGCTTACCTGTGTGGTATGTCTAGATGGCATTCCCAGAGTGCACTGGAAAATTGCAAATATGTGACATTTGATTGTGAAAATTCATCCTAGCTAGACAGTCAGGCCTAGCAGGAAGGCTTCCTCACTGTCGCTGGGAAATGGAAGGTGGGGGAGGCGGGGGCCGAACCCAGTCAGCCACCCTGACCTCAGGGCTAGTTGGATTTCTGAGCGCTGGCTCTAAACTGTGGTAACAGGGTGCCCCTGAAGGGACCAGGTAAATAGGGCTTTTAATGTCAACGCAAGCCAGAGAAAGTACACTGAGTCAGCAGAAAGACTCACTTGGTCTAGTACATTAGCAGGTTCCAACCTCTACTTGTTTTGAAGAGCAGGACGCGACTTCACGATGACGCAGCACATGTCCGATCTTGTGAGCACTGGTACTAGCTGTCCCTTCAGATTAGATTCCCTACAGTATGGAACCGACAAGTCCACGCCAACCCTCCGCACAGTAACCCACTCCCTGACCCTATATTTACCGCACCGAACACTATGGGGCAATTTAGCAACAGCCGATCCACCCTGGACCTGCACATTGCGGGAGGGAGCCCACGGGGGGAAGAACGCGCGCAAACTCCACACAGACGGTCACCCGAGGCGGGAATTGAACCCGGATCCCTGGGTTCTGGGAGGCAGCAGTGCTAACCACTGAGCCACCGTGCTGCTGCCTCGTTGCAACACTTGAGCCGCAACTAAAATTCTGGGTTGCACTCAGGGTTAGAGTGGTGCTGGAAAAGCACAGCGGGTCAGGCTGCATCTGAGAAGCAGGAAAACCGACATTTCGGGGAACAGCACTTCGGCAAGTTGATTTTCCTGCCCCTCGGACGCTGTCTGACCTGCTGCGCTTTTCCAGCACCACCTGGATCTTGACTCTAATCTCCAGCATCTGCAGGACCCAATCTTCTGGCTTTTAACTCCACCCGCCAACATTTTCCAATCTCCACCCTGCACATTTACTCCCCCCCGTCGCTGCATTCTCACTCCTCTAAGACTGTGGCCGTCTGTCCTAGTCAGTTATAAAAACTCAAAGGAGAGAAAAATGCTGGAAAATCTCAGCGGGTCTGGGCAGCCTCCGTAAGGAGAGAACGGAGCTGGCGTTTCGAGTCTAACTGACCCTCCGGTCTGTACGCAATCAGGTCCCCGGACCTTCCCGGGGCTCGCCACTTCAACACCCAACCCTGCTCCCACGCCCACATCTCTGTCCTTGTCCTGCTGTGCTGTTCCAGGGAAGCTCATCGCAAACTAGAGGAACAGCGTCTCATCTTCCGACTAGGCCCGTTACAGCCTGCCGGTCCTCAACGTCGAATTCGACAACTTCAAATGATTATCCCATCTGGCACGGTGGCACGGCGGTTGGCACTGCTGCCTCACAGCGCCAGAGACCCGGGTTCAATTCCCATCTCAGGCCTCCACTGTGTGGAGTTTGCACGTTCTCCCTGTGTCTGCGTGGGTTTCCTCCGGGTGCTCCGGTTTCCTCCCACAGTCTAAGGATGTGCGGGTCAGGTGAATTGGCCGTGCTAAATTGCCCGTAGTGTTAGGTTAGGGGTCAATGTAGGGATATGGGTGGGTTGCGGGTCGGTGTGGACTTGTTGGGCCGAAGGGCCTGTTTCCACACTGTAAGCAATCTAACCTCGACCCCTCTGTTTTCATTCTGCCCCGTCATTTTATTTCATTTATTTTATTTATGTTTTTGAATATTTTTTTCCACTGTACCTCTTATTTCTTGATTGTCTCTCTTCCTCTCGCTCCCCACTCTCTCATCACCTTTTTCCTCTCCTCTTCCCCCTTTGCGACCCCCTTCTCCCCTGTTTTCCATTTTGCCCCTGCTTCACCCATCTCCCCCCCCCCAGCCCCATCCCTCACATATATTGTCACATAGCACTGGCTTCAGCCTTAGTCATTCCCAGCTCCTAATCTCCCTATAACCTCTCTATGCACTGACATTATCACCTCTTTACTCTTACCTTGGCAAAGTTTACAAAAAAAGGGCTTTGACAAAGGGTCAGTTAGACTCGAAACGTCAGCTCTTCTCTCTCCTCACAGATGCTGCCCAGACCCGCTGAGATTTTCCAGCGTTCTCTCTTTTGGTTTCAGATTCCAGCATCCGCGCGGCGATTAGCTTTCACCCAGTTTAAAAACTCCCCCAGGTTCTCAGGTGGTTTGGAGGAGGTGGCTTTAAATCAGGGAGAGCGTGCGGTCTGCAGATGCTGGAGATCAGAGCTGAGAAATGCGGTGCTGGAAAAGCGCAGCAGGTCAGGCAGCATCCGAGGAGCAGGAGAATCGACGTCCCCTCCAAGTCCCTCCTCCCTACCTTTTATCTTAGCCCGCTGGACGCACTCTCCTCATTCCTGAAGAAGGGCTTATGCCCGAAACGTCGATTCTCCTGTTCTTTGGATGCTGCCTGACCTGCTGCGCTTTTCCAGCAACACATTTTTCAGGTTTGAAATCAGGACCACACAAGTCTTTTTCAAAATATTTTTAAAAAATAGGATTTGAGTATCACTGAAAGGCAAGGCTAACATTTCGTACTACCTTAATACCCTTGCGCAAGTGATATTAGCCTGCCTTCCTGAACTGCATGTACCAAAGGAACACTTCATAATGACACAGAAAATAGGACCAGGATTAGACCGTACCATCATTGAACCTGTTCGAGATAATCCTGCGTGTGGTTTGGCTTCACCTCCATTCTTCTGTCACCCCTCCCCACGTCCCTTGATTCTCTGAGATGCAACTCCCCCTCTATTTCAGCTTGAGGAGATTCAACGAGGGTCACATCTGCAAAAGTCCGACTGCAGAAAATTCCAAAAACTCGCAGCCATTTCGCCCCTGTCGGGTCAGGGAGGTGTGTTGCTGGACTTTGATCGGGCCAAGGGGACGATTGGTGCAGTCCGACGTCAGGGTGGCGCGTGGCCTTGAGGGGGAAGATTCAGGTGTTCCCTTGTAGAGGTTACACGTTGCGTGGAAGTCTTTCACAAGCTCTGACACCTATTGTGGGCTGCAATAGCCAGCCTAAGGCTGAGGCAGGGGCAGAGTTGGGGAGGGGCAGTAGGATTCGTGTTGGAAACCTTAAAACCTCATGTCGTGAACATGGAAATCTCTTCTGAACACCGCGTACAAGGAGGCCCAGGACTCCCTGTGTGATGAGCTTTCTGTCCATCCCATCAAGGGTTGAGAATGTCTCATGGGAAGAGCTCTTTTGAATTCCAATCCACCCCCAGTTTTCCACCATTTGCAAGTGTTATGAAGGTGAAGGCGTGTACTGTGCCTTTAAGAGAGTGTGCATGATGTTCAGAACCGAGAGCTTACCTGTGTGGTATGACTAGATGGCATTCCCAGAGTGCACTGGAAAATTGCAAATATGTCACATTTGATTGTGAAATGGATACCTGAGTTTTGGTTGCTGTTTTGACAACAGTTTGAATTTAACCCTTCCATTTAAATTATGCCCCAGGATACTAAAAACCCAATCGCGTCTGCATTTATGGTTTTGCCAACATTGAACCAATGAGACAATCTGATGTTGGGGATATATAAATGCAGGCATTTTGAAAATTGCAGACAGAGCTACTGCCTCAACAAAGATCCAAGAAATTAGTCATGATTTGGAAATGCTGGTGTTGGACTGGGGTGTACAAAGTTCAAAATCACACAACACCAGGTTATAGTCCAACAGGTTTAATTGGAAGCACACTAGCTTTCGGAGCGACGCTGAGGGGGAGACACAGAGAGAAAGAGAGAGAGATAGAGAGAAAGAGAGAGAGGGAGAGAGAGAGAGAGACAGGGAGAGACAGGGAGAGTGATGGGGAGAGACAGAGAGAAAGAGAGAGAGAGAGAGAGCGAGAGAGACAGGGAGAGAGAGGGGGAGACACAACCACCTGATAAAGGAGCGTTGCTCTGAAAGCTAGTGGGCTTCCAGTTAAACCTGTCGGACTATAACCTGGTGTTGTGTGATTTTTAACCAAGAAATTAGGAAATACTTTGTATCAAAGGTACCTTGTCATATGAAATATTTGCAGTAAAAAGAAAGCAGATGACTCAGGGAGAGTTCAGCCAGAAGAAGATAGACACTGAAGACGTCAGCTGCTGTGTGGTTTTGAAATTAAGTTGATGTAATTTTAATAAGTGTTTTATTGGAACAGCATATTGTTACAGAGTTGGAGGCTGATAATAAGATGTTAAGCAAAAGGTGGGGGGGCTTAGAGTTGTGAATTGTTGTTTCATGTTCACTTTTAGAGTTAAAGAATAAATTGCTATTATTTTCTTTAAATAGTGGAATTTGGGAGTTCTCTGTCATTTAGTATTTTTATAGATTACGAGGCGAGGTGAACTTTTCTTGATGTTTGGTTTAATTAATGGAAGGGTTCACTGACGTGTCGTAACAGTTTGGGGGCTTGGGTCCATGATTCGGACAGGTTTAGACAGATCCAGTCTGGGACTTGGACAGATTTTTCCAAAGACCCCAGTGGATTTACACATTGTGTCCGAGATCTTTAAATATAAGGTAGATGAGACAATTTGCTCAATTTTGGTTACTTGCGGTTGGTTAAATTAAAAGTGGGGGAAATGGCTCTTAAGATTGCGAGAGAGAGGTTCTGGGGTTCGAAGATGCTTCCCAAATTTGCCAAGGAAGTTTAGAAAGACAGAGAAAAGCCATACTTTTTAGAGTTTACAAATAGTTTAACCGCGGGCAACAGGAAAGCCGAAATTGTAATGGAGTTGGTCAAGCACTTGGGTGTATCAGAGAAACAGGCAAGTGTAGGAGAGTTAGAAAATCTGAAAATGCAAATGGAGTTAGAAGATAGAAAAATGGAATGAAGAGCCATGAGAGGATAGAGAGAGAGGGAGAGAGAGAGAGAGAGAGAGAGAGAGAGAGAGAAAAAGAGAGAGACAGGGAGAGAGAGGGGGAGAGACAGAGAGAAAGAGAGAGAGAGGGACAGGGAGAGAGAGGGGGAGACACAGTGAGAAAGAGAGGGAGAGAGAGAGAGAAAGACAGAGAGAGAGACAGGGAGAGAGAGAGGGAAAGACACAGTGAGAAAGAGAGAGATAGAGAGAAAGAGAGAGAGGGAGAGAGAGAGAAAGACAGAGAGAGAGAGAGAGAGAGGGAGAGACAGGGAGAGAGAGGGGGAGACACAGAGAGAAAGAGAGAGAGAGAGGGAGAGAGAGAGAGAGAAAGACAGAGAGAGAGAGGGACAGGGAGAGAGAGGGGGAGACACAGTGAGAAAGAGAGAGATAGAGAGAAAGAGAGGGAGAGAGAGAGAAAGACAGAGAGAGAGAGAGAGACAGGGAGAGACAGGGAGAGAGAGAGGGGGAGACACAGAGAGAAAGAGAGAGAGAGGGAGAGAGAGAGAAAGACAGAGAGAGAGAGACAGGGGGAGAGAGAGACAGGGAGAGACAGAGCGAAAGAGAGATAGAGAGACAGAGAGAGAGGGAGAGAGAGAGAGAAAGGAAGAGACAGAGAGAGAGAGAGCCAAGGAGAGACAGGGAGAGACAGGGAGAGTGAGGGGGAGAGACACAGAGAAAGAGAGAGAGAGAGAGAGAGAGAGAAAGAGAGAGAGAGGGGGAGAGAGAGAGAGACAGGGAGAGACAGGGAGAGTGAGGGGGAGAGACAGAGAGAAAGAAAGAGAGAGAGAGGAATTAAAGGCTACGGGGAGAACACTGGTAAGTGGAGTTGAAATGCCCATCAGCCATGATTGAATGGCGGGGTGGGCTCGAAGGGCCGAATGGCCTTACTTCCACTCCTATGACCTATGGTCTTATGGAGAGTGAGGGGGAGAGACAGAGAGAGAAAGAGAGAAAGAGGGAGAGAGATAGAGAAAGAGGGAGAGAGATAGAGATAGAGAGAGAGAGGGAGAAACAGGGAGAGAGGGGGGAGAGACAGAGAGAGAGAGAGGGAGAGACCGGGAGAGCGAGAGGGAGAGAGACAGAGAGAAAGAAAGAGGGAGAGACAGGGAGAGAGGGGGGAGAGACAGAGAGAAAGAGAGAGAGAAATAGAGAGAGAGGGAGAGATGGAGAGAGGGTGAGAGATAGAGAGAAAGAGACAGAGAGAGGGGTAAAAATGAAGGGAGGGGAGAAACAGAGAGAAAGAGAGAGAGAGATAGAGAGAAAGAGAGAGAGAGGAAGAGAAAGGGGGAGGGAATTTGAATTTGAGAAGTTGCGAATTAGTAAGGAAAATCAAGTTAACAGGGATGGAGATGGGGAGAGGAGGTAGTGATGTATATAATATGTTAAAACATTGCTCCATTTTGATGAGAAAGATGTCGAAGCCTTCTTTATTTCATCTGAAAAGTTGGCTAGGGAGTGGTCAGGGAACTGGCGGGTAATGCTAGTTCTGTCTAAGCTGGTAGGCAGACCCAGTGAGTTATTCAACGCGCTGTCAGATGAGGGGGGTCAGGAGGTTACGCAGATGTGAAACAGGCTATTTTGAGTGCTGATTGATTGGTACCTGAAGCATATAGACAGCAGGTCAGACTTACGTTGAGTTCAAAAGAATTAAACTTAGCAATTTTGATAGATGGGTGCAGGCCTTAAAAATAGATAAGACCGTTGAGGCTCTAAGAGCGATTATTCTGCTGGAGGAGTTTAAAAACTCACTTCCAGAGATGATAAGAGTTCGTGTGTTTGAACAGAAAGTTTCAGAAGGGAGAAGAGTGTCAGAGATGGCAGATGAAAATATATTGGTGTATAAGGCAAAATGTAATTTCCGGAAATGGGATCTTGTTCGGATGGGCCAATGGGCTGAGGAGTGGCAGACAGAGTTTAATTTAAACAAATGCGAGGTGCTGCATTTTAGGAAAGCAAATCTTAGCAGGACTTGTACACTTAATGGTAAGGTCCTAGAGGATGTTGCTGAACAAAGAGACCTTGGAGTGCAGGTTCATAGCTCCTTGAAAGTGGAGTTGCAGGTAGATAGGATAGTGAAGGAGGCGTTTGGTATGCTTTCCTTTATTGGTCAGAGTATTGAGTGCAGGAGTTGGGAGGTCATGTTGCGGCTGTACAGGACATTGGTTAGGCCACTGTTGGAATATTGTGTGCAATTCTGGTCTCCTTCCTATCAGAAAGATGTTGTGAAACTTGAAAGGGTTCAGAAAAGATTTACAAGGATGTTGCCGGGGTTGGAGGGTTTGAACTATAGGGAGAGGCTGAACAGGCTGGGGCTGTTTTCCCTGGAGCGTCGGAGGCTGAGGGGTGACCTTATAGAGGTTTATAAAATCATGAGGGGGGCATGGATAGGGTAAATAGACAAGGTCTTTTCCTCCTGGGTTGGGGGAGTCCAGAACTAGAGGTTTATAAAATCATGAGGGTGGCATGGATAAGGTAAATAGACAAGGTCTTTTCCCCCTGGGGTGGGGGAGTCATGAATTAGAGGCACAGGCTTAAGATGAGAATGGAAAGATATAAAAGAGACCTAAGGGACAACTTTTTCATACAGAGGATGGTGCATGGTTTGGAATGAGCTGTCAGAGGAAGTGGTGGAGGCTGATACAATTACAGCTTTTAAAAGGCTTCTGGATGGGTATATGAATAGGAAGGGTTTGGAGGGATATGGGCCAAGTGCTGGCAAATGGGACGAAATTAGTTTAGGATAACTGGTCGGCATGGATGAGTTGGCCCGAAGGGTCTGTTTCTGTGCTGTACATGTCTATGCAAGAATTTCATCCTGTGAGGGATAGAAATTGGGAGAAGGGGAGATCCTACGTTACAAGACACGGGGAGTAGTTTACCTCAGGTGAAAAAAATAAGCCCAAGATGGTGGAGAGGAGGTGAAAGGCCTCAGGTGGTCAAGTGGGGCCTGTAAAGTCACAGTGTTGGTCGTTGAAGAAAGGTATTGTGGGAAAAGATGTGGTAAAAGAGGCTAAGCCAGTGGCATCGGTGAACGTACTGAAGGAAGCCCCAAGAAAATCTGAGGACCTGCAGGAAAGTGCTCAGCTTAGGCCAGGGGCTGGGTATTGACATCACCTCTGTGGGTAAAGTTTACTTCTGTGGAGCAGGGGGCAAGAAGGGGAAACAAACTCATAATGTTGAGAGACACTGGATCTAATCAGTGAGAGATGACCTTATTTGCACTCTTTCTGACATGTTATCGGAGAGAGTGGTCATTTGTGGGAGGGATGGACAGAAGTTCAGCGTCCCCCTGTGTAAGATCAGGCTGGGTACCCAGCTCAAGACTGGGGGGAGTAACAGCGGGAGTGATTGACAGAAATTCCAGTTCCAGGAATACAGTTGGCAACGATTGGGCAGGATCCAAGGTGGGAGTTGTTATGGAGAAGTCAGAACTAGAGGGAACTGAGAATTTAAAAGATAAACACCCTGGAATTTTTCCAGACTGCGTGGTAACAAGATCCCACTGTCATTAAGACACAGCAGTAAGCAAAAACTAAAGAGGAAGAGTTGAGGTTCAGGTAGCGGACATCTTGTTTGACGTCATGGTGCAGGAACAGGTAGAGGGTCCGGCAGAAGTGTTTAGCCCTGAAAGGCTAATGGACGTACAACAGAAAGATGAGATAATAAAAGATATATATGTTGACGCATACTCAGCAAAGTAATCAGAATGTATTCCTGCGGTTTATTATCTTTTAAGATAGAATCCTAAGACGAAAATGGAGATTATGACAGGTTAGTGCTGAAACTTGGCGCCGCAGTGGCGCAGTGGTTAGCACTGCTGCCTCACAGTGCCAGGAACCTAAGCTCGATTCTAGCGTTGGACAACTAGAGTTTGCACAGTCCAAAGATGTGAATTGGCCACGCTCAATTGCCCACAGTGTTAGGTGCATTCGCTAGGGGCAAATGGGCCTGGGTGGGTTACTCTTCAGAGGGTCGGAGTGGACTTGTCGGGCTGAAGGGCCTGTTTCTACACTGTAGGGAATCTAATCTAACAGAAAAGGGCACCAGATTGTGTTACCGGAATACATAGACATGGGTAGCACGTGAATCACCTAGGTGTGAGGGAGACGCAGGCTCAGGTACATAAGAACTTCTGTAGGCCTGGACTGCACAAGGATGTACGTAGAACAGTACAGCACAGAACAGGCCATTCAGCCCACAATGTTGTGCTGACCATTGATCCTCATGTGCACACCCTCAAATTTCTGTGACCAAATGGATGCGGTTAAATTTTGCCGAACATGTCACACATGCCAAAGGGTAGGTAAGCCACAGGCGGTAATAAAACCAGCATCTTTGTTGCCGATTCCTGCATTTGAAGAATCTTTCACTGTATAGTGTTGAGTCCAGGAGTTGAACAAAGAGACCTTGGAGTGCAGGTTCATAGCTCCTTGAAAGTGGAGTCGCAGGTCGATAGGATAGTGAAGGAGGCGTTTGGTATGCTTTCCTTTATTGGTCAGAGTATTGAGTACAGGAGTTGGGAGGTCATGTTGCGGCTGTACAGGACATTGGTGAGGCCACTGTTGGAATATTGCGTGCAATTCTGGTCTCCTTCCTATCGGAAAGATGTTGTGAAACTTGAAATGGTTCAGAAAAGATTGACAAGGATGTTGCCAGGGTGGGAGGGTTTGAGCTACAGGGAGAGGCTGAACAGGCTGGGGCTGTTTTCCCTGGAGCGTCGGAGGCTGAGGGGTGACCTTATAGAGATTTACAAAATTATGAAGGGCATGGATAGGATAAATAGGCAAGGTCTTTTCCCCCTGGGGTGGGGGAGTCCGGAACTAGAGGTTTATAAAATCATGAGGGGGAGCATGGATAGGGTAAATAGACAAGGTCTTTTCCCCCTGGGGTGGGGGAGTCCAGAACTAGAGGGCATAGGTTTAGGGTGAATTGGGAAAGATATAAAAGAGACCTAAGGGGCAATGTTTTCACACAAAGGGTGGTACGTGTATGGAATGAGCTGCCAGAGGAAGTGGTGGAGGCTGGTACAATGACAACATTTAAAAGGCATTTGGATGGGTATATGAATAGGAAGGGTTTGGAGGGATATGGGCTGGGTGCTGGCAGGTGGGACTAGATTGGGTTGGGATATCTGGTCGGCATGGACGGGTTGGACAGAAGGGTCCACTTCCGTGCTGGACATCTCTATAACTCTATGAGGTCCCCCCGCTAAAACTAAAAGTTGGAACCAATACTTGCTAACCGCAATGGGTGTGTCCGCCAGATTTCCGGAAGCAATTCCAGCATGGAGTATTCAGGCAAAAAGGGTGGTCGAGGAATTAGTAGCTTTCCTTACTTGGTAGGATCTACCCAGAGAGATTCAGTCAGACCAAGGGTTCGGCTTTAATGCTGGGCTGTGTAAGGAAGCCATGAATAGCTTAGGCATACAACACTTTACCATTCTGAATTCCAGGGAGCTTTGGCATCATGCCCTGAAGGCCATGTTAAGAACGCACTGCTGGATTACCCAAATGATTGGGATAAAGGTGTCTCATTCGTATTGTTTACCATTAGAAACGCCCCAAATTAATCAACTCAGTTGACTCCCTTAGACTTAACATTCGGACATGAAGCGAGAGGCCCTTTGAAACTAGTGCAAGAAACGTTGACACGACCTATGTCAGAAATCTCACACTTGGATCATGGATCTGAGGTGAGCGAGAGATTAAACTGGGTCTGTGATTTACCTAAACAGCATCCGAAGAGGGCACAGCATAGAATGAAGCAGGTGGCAGGTAAAAACTCCAAAATTTGGATATTTTCCCGTGGGGATCGTGTATTAATATTGTTAGCAGTGGGTAGGAGATCCCTTCAAAGCCAGGTTTAGTGGTCCCGATCAAATTGAGGAAAAGTTGAGTCAGGTAAACTTCCTGGAGAAAGTGAGGACTTGCAGATGTTGGAGATCAGAGCTGAAAATGGGTTGCTGGGAAAGCGCAGCAGGTCAGGCAGCGTCCAAGGAGCAGGAGAATCGATGTTTTGGGCATGAGTCCTTCTTCCTGACTAACTGGTAAACTACCTGGTAAAGAAGCCAGTTAGAAAAAACTGTATCAGGGATGTCGTATGTTGAAACCTTACTATAAGAGACAGGAACTGGAGAAATAGGTGTTAGTTAGAGCCCCGCAGAGTGAGGAATCATATCCAGATGTCATGGAGTTTGATGTACCTCAAAATATGTTAAACAATGAGGAAGTCCTTGAGGAGTGGGATAGGTTAGTGAACTATCTGTCTCAGGAACAAAGACCTCAGTTGAAAGGTTGTTGAAGCAGTATGAGGACATATGCAGGAATAAGATGTGAAGGATTAATATTAATGCGGTGGAAGTAGGAAATGCTATTCCAATTAAACAACACCCCTACAGACTCAATCCTCCCAAAGCCAGAAGGAAGTGGATGCGATGATCAATGAAGATATCAACAAAGAGTCAGAGTGAGTGAGTGGAGTTTGCCGATCGTGTTCGTTCCAAAACCTGACGGGACTGAGCGATTTTGTGTGGACTATCGGAAGGTCAAAGCCATAACAAAATCCAACTCATACTCCACACCAAGATCGGAGGACTGTATAGAGAAAGTCAGACAAGCCAGTTACATCACAGAGTTAGATTAGATTCCCTACAGCGTGGAAACAGACCCTTCGGCCCAACGAGTCCACACCGACCCTCCGAAGAGTAACCCACTCAGTCCCATTTCCCTCTGACTAATGCACCTAACACTACAGGCAATTTATCATGGCCAATTCACCTGACCTGCACTATGGGAGGAAACCCACGCAGACACGGGGAGAACGTACAAACTCCACACAGACTGGAATCGAACCTGGCGCTGTGAGGCAGCAGCACTAACCACTGAACCACCATCAGTTGGACTGAAAATGAAAGAAGTTTCCGCATTTGTAACCCCAAATGGGCTATACCAATTCAAAGTGATGCCCTTTAGAGTGAATAACGCACCAGCCACTTTCCAAAGACCCATGGATAGCGTTGTGGCTGGATTAACAAACTGTGCGGTCTATCTGGATGATGCAATAATCTTAAGCAGATCATGGAAAGATCACATGCTAAGTTGGTAGAACACTTTGAATGATTACAAGAAGCGAAACTGGCAATAAACTTAAACGATAACAGAAGTTACGAAGACAGGGGTGACATTCTTAGGACATAACATCAGTCATGGGAGGTTGACCCCAAGGAACGCCAAGACGAAGACCATCGAGAAATTTCCACAACCAACCTCAAAAGAAAGTGGTGCTTCAGGTTTTGGGACTAAACAGATTCTATGGGAAGTCTGTTGCAAACTTTAGCAGTGGGGTGACACCGTGATCAGATTTTCAATAGATTAGATTAGATTACTTATAGTGTGGAAACAGGCCCTTCGGCCCAACAAGTCCACACCGACCCGCCGCAGTGCAACCCACCCAGACTCATTCCTCTACATTTTACCCCTTCACCTAACGCCAGGGGCAACTTAGCGTGGTCAATTCAGCTAACCCGCACATTCTTTTGTGATTGTGGGAGGAAACCGGAGCACCCGGAGGAAACCCACGCAGACACGGGGAGAACGCGCAAACTCCACACGCTAAAGAAGAACACACAATTTCAGTGAAGTGCACAATGCCAGGAAGCACTTGATCATTTAAACGTGTTATGAACCTCTGCATCAGTTTCAGCTACACCAAATTTGGTGGAAGCCCTTCAAAGTTGCGACCGCTGCTAGCGATATTGGAGTTGGAGCTGCACTGCTACACCAGGGTGATGATGGAATGGGAATTCAAAGAAACTTAGCACCCCCCCCCCCAGAGAAAATACCCCACCATCCGAAAAAGAATGATTGAGTGTGGTACTGACCTCACATTTTTTGAATGTTTATGTGACAAACAATGTGTCAGAAACAGTTGTGTCCACTGACCATAGTCCTCTGGCATTCTTGGAAAGATTTAAAGACAAAAAATATGACACTATTTCATTGGAGTCTTATGTTACAACCTTTTAATTTACAAACTGTATTTGCCGTGGGTCGGAGAAATGTGATAGCAGATGCATTATCATGGATTTAAAGGAAAAAGTGCAGGTAAACTTGGACAGATTCCTATGTTATACCTACGTGTGTGCAGAAATTAATAGGAACTTAGATTAATGACCTATGTATTTCATTGTAATGGAATTAAAAATTAGGAAGAAATGAAACTATCTTTTCATTGTGATGGTTCTTTTTTCTTAAGGGGGGAGGTATTATGAAATTGAAGGTGTGTGCTGTACCTTTCAGAGAGCGTGAATGCTGTTCTGAACTGAGAGTTTACAAGCCCCTGTCTGTGTATACGACTAGATGGCAGTTTCAGAGTGCACTGGGAAATTGAAAATATGTCGCATTGGCTGTGAAATGGGATACCTGAGTTTTGGTCGCCGTTTTGACAACGATTCAAATTTAACCAGTCAGTTTACATTATGCCCCATGATACTAAAACCAAATCGCGTTTTAATATGAACCAATGAGACGATCTGATGTGGGGGATGTAAAAATGCAGGCATTTTGAAAATTTCAGACAGAGCAACTGTCATCAACACAGATACGAGAAATTGAGAAACACTCTCTATCAAAGGTACCGTTTCATATGAAAGATATTTGCAACAAAAACAAAGAAGATGACCCAGGGAGATCTTCAGTTGGAAGAAGGTAGACATCGAAGATGACAGCTGCTGTGTGGTTTTGAAATTAAGTTGATGTAATTTTAATAAGTGTTTTATTGGAACAGTATATTGTTATAGAGTTGGAGGCAGGTAATAAGATGTTAAGTGAAAGGGGGGGGCTTAGAGTTGTGAATAAATGTTTAATGTTCACTTTTAGGGTTAAAGAATAAATTGCTTTTCTTTTAAATAGTGGAATTTGGGAGTTCTCTGTCACTCGTAATTTAACGTTATGAGGCGAGGTGAACTTTTCTGGATGTTTGGTTTAATTAATAGAAGGGTTCACTGCCGTGTTGTAACACAAGGAATAAGTCAGAAATGTGACGGACCCCTCTCCTCTTGTCTCGATGAGTGCTGCTCCAACAACCCTCAGGAAACTGGACTCCGTCCAGAACAAAGCAGCCCACTATTCACCACTTTACACATTTTTTCTGCTCATCACCAACACATAGTAACAGCAGTATCCTCATGGTCACAATATTAGATTAGATTCCCTACCGTATGGGAAGAGGCCCTTTGGCCCAACAAGTCCACACCGACCCTCCACAGAGTAACCCAGCCAGAATCATTCCCTATATTTACCAGTGCACCTAACACTCTGGGCAATTTAGCATGGCCTGCGTATCTTTGGATTGTGGGAGGAAGCCAGTGTACCCGGAGGAACTCCACGCAGACACAGGGAGACGTGCAAACTCTACACAGACAGTCGCCCGAGGCTGGAATCGAACCTGGGTTATAGAACATCAAAAAATACAGCGCAGTACAGGCCCTTCGGCCCTCGATGTTGCGCCGATCCAAGCCCACCTAACCTACACTAGCCCACTTTCCTCCATATGCCTATTGAATGCCCGTTTAAATGCCCATAAAGAGGGAGAGTCCACCACTGTTACTGGCAGGGCACTCATGGTCAACCCTATCTAAACCCCTAATCATCTTGTACACCTCTATCAAGTCACCCCTAAACCTTCTTTTCTCCAATGAAAACAGCCCCAAGTGCCTCAGCCTTTCCTCATACGATCTTCCTACCATACCAGGCAGCATCCCGGTAAACCTCCTTTGCACCCGTTCCAGTGCCTCCACATCCTTCCTATAGTATGGCGACCAAAACTGCACACAATACTCCAGATGCGGCCGCACCAGAGTCTTCTACAACTGCAACATGACCTCAGGACTCCGGAACTCAATTCCTCTACCAATAAAAGCCAGTACGTTATATGCCTTCTTCACAGCACTATTTACTATTGATCTTGCTAACCACTGAGCCCACTGTGCCGCCCTAAGTATGCTGTAGGCGTTAACGCAATCCCCTTTCTGAGCACCTTCTGAATATGCAACCTCTCCTGCCAATAAAAGGGTAAAGGCAAAATGCTCAGGGGAGCCCCACCAGTTGTAAATTCCTTCCAAACCAAACATCATCTTGATGAGAGTTTCCTCGAATTTTCTGACTGACTGTCCAGGCCTCTGAGGCCCATGTGTGGCAGTGAGTTCTCGAACCAGACGTCTTTGCTGTAAAGTCAGGGTGCTGCACAGAACACCAAGGAGCTGCACTGATCCATATTGATCCAAACTGGGAGTATATTGCTGTTCCTCCACTGTCCCCAAGTCAAAGTCCAGGAACCCCCTTCCTGACAGCAGATGCCCCCCATTGCCCTGTGGACCCCAGCGAGACAGCTCACTGATAACTTCTTCAAGGCAATCAGTGGGAGGCAAGAAATGCCACCTTTGCCAGTACTGTCCTTCTTCGGAGAAAGAACCAATACAAAAACCCATTCCTCCTGACAGCCCATACACTGATGGTCCTTACCCCTTGCCCTTCTTGGGACGCAGATTGGATCGATGCCCACACCCACGCCCCAGGATGGGGGTGGCACGGTTGGGTCAGCGGTTACCTCACGGCGCCAGGGACCCAGGTCCAATTCCAGCCTCGGGTGACTTCCTGTGTGGAGTTTGCACATTCTCCCCATATCTGCCTGGGTTTCCTCCCACAGTCCAAAGTTGTGAGGCAGGTTAGGGTGGATTGGCCGTGCTAAATTGTCCCTGTAGTGCCCAGGGATGTGCAGGTTAGGGTGGGTTGGCCGTGCTAAATTGTCCCTGTAGTGCCCAGGGATGTGCAGGTTAGGGTGGGTTGGCCGTGCTAAATTGTCCCTGTAGTGCCCAGGGATGTGCAGGCTAGGGTGGATTGGCCATGCTAAATTGTCCCCGTAGTGCCCAGGGATGTGCAGGTTAGGGTGGATTGGCCGTGCTAAATTGTCCCCGTAGTACCCAGGGATGTGCAGGTTAGGGTGGATTGGCCGTGCTAAATTGTCCCCCTAGTGCCCAGGGATGTGCAGGCTAGGGTGGATTGGCCGTGCTAAATTGTCCCTGTAGTGCCCAGGGATGTGCAGGCTAGGGTGGATTGGCCGTGCTAAATTGTCCCCGTAGTGCCCAGGGATGTGCAGGTTAGGGTGGATTGGCCGTGCTAAATTGTCCCCGTAGTACCCAGGGATGTGCAGGTTAGGGTGGATTGGCCGTGCTAAATTGTCCCCGTAGTGCCCAGGGATGTGCAGGTTAGGGTGGATTGGTCGTGCTAAATTGTCCCTGTAGTGCCCAGGGATGTGCAGGCTAGGGTGGATTGGCCGTGCTAGATTGTCCCCGTAGTGCCCAGGGATGTGCAGGTTAGGGTGGATTGGCCGTACTAAATTGTCCCCGTAGTACCCAGGGATGTGCAGGTTAGGGTGGATTGGCCGTGCTAAATTGTCCCCGTTGTGCCCAAGGATGTGCGGGTTAGGGTGGATTGGCCGTGCTAGATTGTCCCCGTAGTGCCCAGGGATGTGCAGGTTAGGGAGGATCGGCCGTGCTAAATTGTCCCCATAGTGCCCAGGGATGTGCAGGTTAGGGTGGATGGGCCGTGCTAAATTGTCCCCGTTGTGCCCAAGGATGTGCAGGTTAGGGTGGATTGGCCGTGCTAAATTGTCTCCGTAGTGCTAGGTGCATTAGTCAGGTGGAAATGGGTCTGGGGTGGGTTACTCTCTGGTGGGTCGGCGTTCTCTCGTTGGGCCGAAGGGCCTGTTTCCACACTGTCGGGGGATCGAACCTAAGACCTCTCGATCGACTGGGGTTTATTCCCGAGAGCCCGGTGCTGTTTGGAATTGTCCTTAGCAGAAATATTCAAGATGGATTCAGTTCACAACTCAAAGCCTCAGACAGCCATGGGTGTGATCATAACCATTGCTCTGGGTGTGACAAAATATCTCCAGCTTATCTGAGCCACACACGGACAGCAATCAAGGAAAGGCAGCCAAGGTCAGGGCTGCTGGGGCAATAGGAGCCAGTGTGAGGTCTTGCACTTTGGAATAAAGTATTTTTTAAACGGTGAGAAAATTCACAAAGCCCAAAGTTCGAAGGGATCTGGGAGTGCTCGTTCAGGATTCTCTGACTTGCAGGTTGATGAAGGAAGCAAATGTAATGTTGTCATTTATCTCAAGAGGGTTGGAATATAAACGCAGCTGCTGGGAATTTACGAAGCTGTATTTCATCCCCATTTCAAATCCTGTGTGTCCCCACACCTCAGGAAGGACATACCGGCGCTGGAGCGGGTCCAGCGGAGATTAACACGGACGCTCCCTGGAACGGTAGGCCGAACGCAAGATGATCGGCTGAGGATCCCGGGATTGTATTCATTGGAGTTTAGAAGGTTGGGAGGGAGACTGAATAGAAACTCACAAGATCATGCGTGGCTTAGACAGGGTGGACGCTGGGAATTTGTTTCCGTCAGGCGGGGGGGGGCGGGGGGCGAGACTAGGACCCGTGGGCACAGGCTTAAAATTAGAAGCGGGGGTCAATTTAGAACGGAAATAAGGAGACTTTTTTTTCAGCCGGAGAGTGGTGGGCCTGTGGGATTCGTTGCCACGGAGCGCAGGGGTGTTGAGGGGTATGGTTAGTCTAAATAGGCAAAGTCTTTTCCCTGGGGTCGGGGAGTCCAGAACTAGAGGGCATAGGTTTAGGGTGAGAGAGAGGAAAGATATAAGAGACCTAAGGGGCAACTTGTTCACGCAGAGGGTGGTACGTGTATGGAATGAGCTGCCAGAGGAAGTGGTGGAGGCTGGTACAATTGTAATATTTAAGAGGCATTTGGATGGATATATGAATAGGAAGGGTTTGGAGGGATATGGGCCGGGTGCTGGCAGGTGGGACTACATTGGGTTAGGATAACTGGTCGGCATTGAGGGTTAGACTGAAGTGTCTGTTTCCATGCTATACATCGCTATGACTCTCTGTATGGCCGAGATTGGTAAATTCTTGATCTCGCAAGGAATTAAGGGATATGGGGAGAGTGCGGGTAAGTGGAGTTGAAAAGCCCATCAGCCCTGATTAAGTGGGGGAGTGGACTTGATAGGCCGAATGGCCTTGCTTCCAAATGGCCTTGGCGATGCTCAATGCAGCTAACTCATTCGGTCAAAAACTAACTGAAACTACAGCAGCTAGCATTTTCGGGACTGAATTTAGGTTAACTGTGGTTACAAAGACTGGACACGGACTAACTAGGACAAGGATCTACGGATGCCGGAGATCGGGATAAAAAAAAACAGAAAAATCCTGGAGAAACTCAGCAGGTCTGGAAGCGTCGACAGAGAGAAAGCAAAGTTAACACTTAGTGACCCTTCTTCAGCTGAGAAACGGGAGTGAAATTCACGTTGGGCAGGCGGGAGGGAAGGGTTTGAGCCAGATAGGTGGAGATGGAGCCCAGGTGGAGATGGGCGGGCATGGTGGCTCAGTGGTTAGCACTGCTGCCTCACAGCGCCAGGGACCCAGGTTCAATTCCCGCCTCAGGCGACTGTCTGTGTGGAGTTTGCACGTTCTCCCCGCGTCTGCGTGGGTTTCATCCCACAGTCCAAAGATGTGCAGGTTAGGGTGGATTGGCTGTGCTAAATTGTCCCCGTAGTGCCCAGGGATGTGCAGGGTTAGGGTGGATTGGCCATGCTAAATTGTCCCCGTAGTGCCCAGGGATGTGCAGGGTTAGGGTGGATTAGCTGTGCTAAATTGTCCCTGTAGTACCCAGGGATGTGCAGGTTAGGGTGGATTGGCCGTGCTAAATTGTCCCCGTAGTGCCCAGGGATGTACAGGGTTAGGGTGGATTGGCCGTGCTAAATTGTCCCTGTAGTGCCCAGGGATGTGCAGGGTTAGGGTGGATTGGCCGTGCTAAATTGTCCCTGTAGTGCCCAGGGATGTGCAGGTTAGGGTAGATTGGCCGTGCTAAATTGTCCCCGTAGTGCCCAGGGATGTGCAGGTTAGGGTGGGATTGGCCGTGCTAAATTGTCCCCGTAGTGCCCAGGGATGTGCAGGTTAGGGTGGATTGGCCGTGCTAAATTGTCCCATAGTGTCCAGGGATGTGCAGGTTAGGGTGGATTGGCCGTGCTAAATTGTCCAGTAGTGTCCAGGGATGTACAGGTTAGGGTGAATTGGCCGTGCTAAATTGTACGTAGTGTTAGGCGCACTAGTCAGGGGTAAATGTAGGGGGTGGGTTTCTCTACGGAGAGTCAGTGTGGACTTGTTGGGCCGAAGGGCCTATTCCCACGCTGTAATCTAAAAGAGGAAAGTTAGTAAGCCAGAGAATGAGAGAAAAGGAGCCATAACGTGGGATGTCGAGGCGGGTTAAGTACAAGGAAGGGTTTGCGTTCTAAATTATTGGATTTGATTTTGAGGCTTGAACCGTTCCCAAGTGAGAAATAAAACGCTAGTCTCCCCAGCTAGTGCTCACACTCGCTGGAATACTGCAGCAGGTTTGAGACAGAAATGTTGGGCAGAGAACAGGACAGTGTGTTGAGGTGACAGGCTACGAGGAGCGTGGGGTCATTTTAATGGATGAAATGGTTACTCAGTCTGTGTTTTGTCTCCCCTGTATAGGAGATTATGGGCAGTGAGTTATAGTTGACTAAACTGAATGGAGTGCAGGTAAATTGCCGCCATGCCTCACCTCCCCAGATGTGTCTGGAGCTTCCCCCCACCCCCCCAACTCACCCAACACTGGTGTCAGCAAATATATCACCTGTTCCCTAACTACTGTCAGTTCTGAAAAAAGGGTTATCGGACTCAAAACGTTAACTCTGCTTTCTCTCCACAGAGGCTGCCATTACCTGCTGAGTTTCTCCAGCAATTCCTGTCTTCAGAACGTGGAACAGTACAGCACAGAACAGGCCCTTTGGCCCGTGATGTTGTGCCGAGGTTTAATCCTGACGTAAAATATAGTAACTTAACCTACCCACCCCTCAACTCCCTGCTATCCATGCGCATGTCCAGCAGTCACTTAAATGTCCCCAATGACTCTGCATCCACCACCACCACTGGCTACACATTCCATACATTCACAACTCTCTGTGTAAAGAACCTACCTCTGACGTCTCCTTTATACCTTCCTCCTAATATCCTCAAACTATGACCCCTCGTACCAGTCAGTCCTGCCCTGGGGAAACGTCTCTGGCTATTGACTCTGTCTATTCCTCTCATTACCTTGTACACCTCGATCAGGACTCCTCTCTTCCTCCTCCTCTCCAGAGAGAAAAGTCCCAGCTTATTCAACCTTCCTTCCTAAGGCAAGCCCTCCAGTCCAGGCAGCATCCTGGTAAACCTTCTTTGCCCCCTCTCCAAAGCCTCTGTGTCTTTCCCATAGTAGGGCGACCAGACCTGGACACAATATTCCAAGGGTGGTCTCACCAGGGACTTGTAGAGCTGCAGCAAAACCTCGCGGCTCTTAAACTCGATCCCCCCCTGTTAATGAAAGCCAAAACACCAAATGCTTTCTTAACAACCCTATCCAGTTGGGTGGGCAACTTTGAGGGATCTATGTACTTGTACGCCCAGATCCCTCTGCTCCCACCACACTGCCCAAGAATTTTGTTATGGGCTGACGGGAGTTGTTTTACATAAATTGGAATTAAATATACAGGGGGGGTATGAGAAACTGCAGAGTCTGGGCGAGGAGAGTGAGATTAATTGCGCACAACATTACCGGTATTTGACTTCCCTTATATCTCTCTTCATCTAACCATGCATTTTCCATCCTTAACAATGATTTAGTCTGAAGTATTCTAATCCTGGGAGCTTGGCTTTACTCCCCCTGGGGTCCTGCACCTAACTGCTCTCTCCCTGGGGTCTACCCCTTGGCCGTTCTCTTTCCTTTGGCTATCAAGTGGCCTCTTTTTCACGAAATTCCCGTGCTCAGCCTCTCCCTCCTTGGGATCTTGGCCTTTCTCCCTGGATTCTACATGCAGCCTCTCTCTCTGGTCACTCAGTCAGCCAGGGATCTCCTTGGGTACTGTCTTTCCCAGTGGTGAGATGGTTTCAGGTATATCATCGGTTAGGCCACTGTTGGAATATTGTGTGCAATTCTGGTCTCCTTCCTATCGGAAAGATGTTGTGAAATTTGAAAGGGTTCAGAAAAGATTTACAAGGATGTTGCCGGGGTTGGAGGGTTTGAGCTACAGGGAGAGGCTGAACAGGCTGGGGCTGTTCTCCCTGGAGCGTCGGAGGCTGAGGGGTGACCTTATGGAGAGTTACAAAATTATGAAGGGCTTGGATAGGGTAAATAGGCAAAGTCTTTTCCCTGGGGTGGGGGGAGTCCAGAACTAGAGGGCATAGGTTTAAGGTGAGATGGTAAAGATATAGAGGAGACCTAAGGGGCAGCATTTTCACACAGAGGGTGGTACGTGTATGGAACGAGCTGCCTGAGGAAGTGGTGGAGGCTGGTACAATTGCAACATTTAAGAGGCATCTGGATGGGTGTGTGAATGGGAAGGGTTTGGAGGGATATGGGCCGGGTGCTGGCAGGTGGGACTAGATTGGGTTGGGATATCTGGTCGGCATGGACGGGTTGGGCCGAAGGGTCTGTTTCCCTGCTGTACGACTCTACGACACAATTTCCTTTTGCAGAGGGACGTCGGAGATGAGCATCTTCATGCACAGCTGCCCGTTTCTGTTGCGAGTCCATCGTGCCTTCCTGCAGAAGGTAGGCCGATCTCCGTCCATCTATGTTCAACGCTGCCCCGTGGTGTCTTGCGGCCTGATGACTACAAGTGCCCACTTCCAGCGGGTAAAAGAGAAGGACTCAGCTGGTAAGACCACGGGCAATGGGCAACCTCTTTCCTTCTGTTCACATGTGGGGGAATCGTTGGCTCACCAGAATTTATTGCCCATGATTGAATTGAGAGGTTTGCTCGGCCATTTCAGAACGCAGTTGAGGGCCTTGTTAGAGTCTGGAGTCACATGTAAGCCTGGACAAGTTTCCTTCACCCCCAGAGCCAGACGATCAATAATGGTTTCATGGTCGCTTGATTCCAGATTTCTTTCAAATTGAGTTCAAATTCCACCGTCTATCATTTGGCGGGATTTGAACCCAGGTCCCCAGGATGTTAACTGGGTTTCTGAATTAATTCCTATTCCTATTAATTCCTATCTCTATTCCTGAGATGCTGCCTGGCCTGCTGTGCTTTGACCAGCAACACATTTGCATTTCTGAATTAATAGGCTAGTCATAATACCAATGAGGCCAAAGCCACCATCCCAACCCCTTTCCAAACTTATGCTGGGTTTTTAGAATTTGGCATCCTTTTCTAAGTCATCCTTAACGAATTGATTCATCTATAAAAATTCTCAGGGTGGGAGCAGATACACAGTAAAATTCCCTCGACACTGTCCTCATCAAACACTCCTCAGGACAGGAACAGCAGGGAATCACATAGAACCAAATATCTCTGTGCTCCCAGGAGAGGTGTTGCTCGTCATTAGATACAGAGTGAATCCCTGCACTGTCCCCCGACTCCAAGGGTAGCTGCTTCTACACTGACCCTCTTAAACTATCCCAGGAGAGAGACAGTACGGGGTTAGGTACAGAGTAAAGTTCCCCCCCTATACTGTGTCTATCAAACACTCCCATGGCAGGTGCAACATGGGCTGAGCTACAGTGAAAAGTGTCCTCTACACAGCCCAGAGTAATGCTGCTCTTTCAACGCTCACCTGAACACTTTACAAAGAACAAAGACAACGGACAGTCTGGGAACTTCGGCCCTCCAAGCCCGAGCCAAATCCACCTATCACCCAATTCCTAAGCAAAGTATCCCTCTGCTCCCCCACCTCCTCAGGCATCGGTCCAGACCCCTCTTAAATGGATCTACTGTGCCCTCCTCTACCACCTCTGCTGGCAACGAGTTCCAGACACCCACCACCCTCCGTGTGAAGTACTTGCTGCGTGTATCCCCCTGAAACTTTCCACCTCTCACCTTGAAAGCGCGACCTCTCGTTACTGAATCCTTCACCCTGGGGAAAAGCTTATCTCTACCCACCCTGTCTATACCCTTCATGATCTTGTAAACCTCAATCAGGTCCCCCCTCAATCTCCTTTTACCTAGTGGAAACAATCCGAACCGACTCAACCTCTCGGGGGAACTCCCCCCCCTCCCCCGAAACCAACTATGTAGTTTTGACGCCCTGTTTGATATTAACAATGTCAATAACTGAGATCCTAAGCCAGTAATGACGCCATGTGCGATACAGTACTGCACAGAACGTGACATCGCTGATAAGCTCTCTGTTATCATGAGATAAACTTGAGGAGTTAATTTGGAGCTGTTGTTCCTGTTTGAACACATGTGCAGTGTCTTGATGTACTTTTTGCGTTCAGTTTCAGGTCAGGGAACTCTGAGTACATCACGGTTTCCCCGTCCCAAGGCAGAGGTTCAGTTGCCCGACCGAGCTGCTGCACCCAGTGCTGCCATCTTGAGTGTGAACTGTCCTTTTGTGGAATGGGAGATCAAAAGGGGTATCAACATGGTCATCCGCAAAGCAAGTCTGGCAGTCCAAGAGGATGTGGCAGGTACTAGGCCTCAACACGGTGAGAGGGAGCAGTCTTCCGAAAGGAAGTCAGTCTTGCACTCCATCAGTGCCTTTGCAACCTAAGGGTACACTTAGTGTCACTTCAGTTTGGCGGCCATTTTGTTGTAGGAAACACCGCAGCCAACTTGACACACCTAATTGTACAGGGCCTTGGTGAGATCATGTGCCGTTTTGGTCTGCGAGGTAGAATGTTCTGGCTCTCTCTCAAGTACAACAAAGATTAGATTACTTACAGTGTGGGAAACAGGCCCTTCGGCCCAACAAGTCCACACTGGCCCGCCGAAGCGCGACCCACCCATACCCCTAACCTAACACTACGGGCAATTTAGCGCGGCCAATTCACCTGACCCGCACATCTTTGTGACTGTGGGAGGAAACCGGAGCACCCGGAGGAAACCCACGCAGACACGGGGAGAACGTGCAAACTCCACACCCTGAGGAGGGAATTGAACCCGGGTCTCTGGCGCTGTGAGGCAGCAGTGCTAACCACTGTGCCGCCCACAATTCCTGGAGCTGCAAGGCTGACTTCTGAAGAGACTCCTGAATTGACTTATGAAGGATTGAGTAAGACTTATTCCAGTTTAGAAGAACGAGGGTGCGCCTTCTAGAAACTGTAAAATTCTAACACGATGAGACAGAGTAAACACAGGAAGAAGATCCTGGAAGACTGGGGATTCTCGAACCAGGGGTCACAGTACAGGGCACGCAATTTGAGGTGACTACTCCAGCCAGAGCGTGGTAAGACTGTGGAATTCTCCACAACCGAAGGCAGTTCAGGGCAAATCGTTCAATGCTTTCAACAAGGAGATGGATGTAGCTCTCAGGGCTCAAGGGACAAAAGGGTATGGTGTAGAAAGGGGACTGAGTTGGATTATCAACGATGATCATTCTCGGCAGACTCAAGGAGCCAATAATGGTCTATTATTGGACCTACTCTTCATTTCTATTCAGGTAGTGACGAAATTATCCATTGAGTTGGTCAGGAAGGGTTTTTTTTTACAATCTTCTTCAAATCACTTCTAAGTATACTTACTCAAATCATTGAGTAGTTTATCCCCTTGTGCAGTAAAACGTAGTCACATGTGGTGAGTAACATTTAAGCCACAAGTCACAGAGTCATAGAGATATACAGCACAGATATAGACCCTCGTTCCAACTCCTTCATATCACAGAACATAGAACAGTACAGGCCCTTCGGCCCTCGATGTTATGCTGACCTTTTATCCTACTCTAAGATCAAACTAACTTACATACCCTACATTGTACTATCATGCATGTGCCTCTCTAAGAGTCGCTTCAATGTCTCTGACTCTACCCCCACTGCTGTCAGTGCCTTCCACACACCCACCACTCTCTGTGTAAAGAACCTACCTCTGACATCTCCCCGAAACCCTCCTCCAATCACCTTCAAATGATGCCCCCTGGTGATAGCCATTTCCGTCCTGGGAGAACGTCTTTGGCTATCCCCTCAATCTATGCCTCTTTCCATCTCTATCCAGTCACCTCTCGCCCTCCTTCACTCCCATGAGAAGAGCCCTAGCTCCCTCAGCCTTGCTTCATAAGACTGGCCCTCCAGGCCAGGCAGTGTCCTGGGAAATCCCCTCTGCACCCTCTCGAAAGCTTCCACATCCTTCCGAGATTGAGGTGACCAGAACTGAGCACAATGTCCCAAGTGTGGCCTAACCAGGCCTCCATAGAGCTGTAGCAAAACCTCGCGGCTCTTAAACTCAATCCCCCTGCTGATGAAAGCCAACACACCGTACGCCTTTTTAACAACCCGGTCAACTTGGGAGGCAAATTTGAGGGATCTATGAATGTGGACCTCCCCCAAGATCCATCGGTTCCTCCACACTGCCAAGAATTCTCCTTTAACCCTGTATTCAGCATTCAAATTGGACCTTCCAAAATAAATCACTGCACACCTTTCCAGGCTAAACTGCATCTGCCACTTCTCAGCCCAGCTCTGCATCCTGTCAATGGCCCCCTTGGCAAACTCCAACAGCCCTCCACACGATCCACCAACCTTTGTGTCATCAGCAAACTGACTAACCCACACTGCCGTTTCCTCGTCCAAGTCATTTGTGGGAATCACAAAGAGCAGAGATCCCAGAACCGATCCCTGCGGAACACCCAGGTCACTGAGCGCCACGCTGAATACTTTCCATCTGCTACCACCTTCGATGGGCCAGCCAATTCTGTATCCAGATAACCAAATCTCCCTGTATCCCATGCCTCCTGACTTTCTGAATGAAAGTATCCTAAACTAATTTATGTTATTTTGCCAGCACTTGGCCCTTTCATTCATCTACCCATCCTTATACCTTTTAAATGTTATCATTGTACCAGCCTCCACCACCTCCTCAGGCAGCTCATTCCATACACATACCACCCTCTGGGGGAAAAGCTTTTCCCCTCTCACCTTAAACCTATGCCCTCTAATTCGGAACTCCCCCACCCCAGGGGGAAAAGACCTTGTCTATTTACCCTATCCATGCCCCCTCATAATTTTATAAATCTCTAGTTCTGGGCTCCCCCACCCCAGGGGGAAAAGACCTTGTCTATTTACCCTATCCACGCACCCCCCTCAGGATTTTATAAACCTCTAAAATGTCACTCCTCAGCTTGCAAAGCTGTTTGAAAAATAGCCCCAAAATAAATATTTTTATTTATTGATGGGATGTGGGCATCATTGACCACGCCCATCCTTGACTGACCTGGGAATGCTGATTCTGTGGCACTTTCTTGGAATATTGCGTGCAATTCTGGTCTCCTTCCTATCGGAAAAATGTTGTGAAATGTGAAAGGGTTCAGAAAAGACTTACAAGGATGTTGCCAGGGTTGGAGGGTTTGAGCTACAGGGAGAGGCTGAACAGGCTGGGGCTGTTTTCCCTGGAGCGTCGGAGGCTGAGGGGTGACCTTATAGACGTTTATAAAATCATGAGGGGGGGCATGGATAGGGTAAATAGACAAGGTCTTTTCCCCCTGGGGTGGGGGAGTCCAGAACTAGAGGTTTACAAAATCATGAGGGGTGGCATTGATAGGGTAAATAGACAAGGTCTTTTCCTCCTGGGGTGGGGGAGCCCAGATATAAAAGAGACCTAAGGGGCAACTTTTTCACACAGAGGGTGGTACGTGTATGGAATGAGCTGCCAGAGGAAGTGGTGGGGGCTGGTACAATGACAACATTTTAGAGGCATTTGGATGGGTATATGAATAGGAAGGGTTTGGAGGGATATGGGCCGGGTGCTGGCAGGTGGGACTAGATAGGGTTGGGATATCTGGTCGGCATGGACCGGTTGGACTGAAGGGTCTGTTTCTGTGCTGTACATCTCTATAACCCTACGCTGTGGTCCTTAGGAATAGAGACATCTATTGTAGAGATAAATACTAACCAGAAATTGATCTAACGTCTGGTAGGACAGACATAGACCGAGTTTAAAGTCTTCCTTGAAAGAGAGCACTCACAGCAGAAAACAAATAAAACTAGGCCCTTCAGCCCTACTCTACCACTCTGAAAGGGCATGACTCTCCTTCTGCCCGCCACCTCAAAAGGGTATTAACTGACCCATAGTAGATGGAAATATCCATCCAAATGCCTGAAGAAATTGGGTAGGTGGAACAATTAAATACCAATAGCCTGGTTCAGACAAAAGCGTACTTTACATTCTACAATATAACTTATCTTTCAGAGTCCTCCAAGAGCGCAGGGATTCGTAGCTGGGTATCTGACCCAATTAAGAGGTTCCAAGACTCTTTGTCTTCAGTTTCTAAGTTGGCTGTTCCCCATCTCATCCGTGACAACATAACCGCGGGTATGTATGGCGTGTGTGGACTTTCTTAGTAAAGTCACCCTGAAATATAGATTCCAGTATAGAAGGCTTGCTCTTTTGATTTTTTTATTCATGCTGGTTTTAAAAAAATGGAGGTGTTGCTGCCTGGGTGTTATTGCTCATTTCTCATCGCCCTGTCCCTATTTCTTGAACCACCGCAGTCCATTTGCTGTAGGTACCTCTAAAGTTCCAATCGGAACTAAATTCCAGGATTTGACCCAGCGTCGGTGAGCTGCCAGAGGAAGTGGTGGAGGCTGGTACAACTGTAACATCTAAAAGACATCTGGATGGGTGTGTGAATAGGAAGGGTTTGGAGGGAGATGGGCCGGGTGCTGGCAGGTGGGTCGGGCATGGACGGGTTGGACCGAAGGGTCTGTTTCCGTGCTGTGCATCTCTGTGACTCGATGCTATCCAAGTCCGGAAAACGAATGGCTTGGAGGGAGAGGAGTTCCACATACCTTCCATCCTCAATCTTCTCGGTGACTGTGGTCAAAAGCGTTGAAAGTGCTGCCTCAGGACCCTGTCCTTCAGTGCACACTGCTACTACTGAGTGTTGGTGGTGTGGTGAACTAACGTGCCAATTGGGCGGTTTGCTTCCTCCTGGATGGCGTCAAGCTTCCTGAGTGTTGTTGGATTCGTGCCCAGCCAACAATGCTGCTGGTTTGAGCCTTGTAGATGGTTGAGAGGTTCAGAGAAGACAGGAAGCAGGTTATTTGCTGCAGGATTCCTAACCTTTTGACCTGCTATTGTACACAAAATATTTACTAAGTAAGTCCTGATCAATTTCTGGTCAATGGATGTGGGAATTCTGGGATGGAAATGCCATTGAAAGTCAAGGGTCAAAGGTTAGTGTCTCTCATGTTGGAGCTAGTCGTTGCCTGGCACTTGTCTCAGTGGGGTGACACGATGGCTCAGTGGTTAGCACTGCTGCCTCACAGGACCAGGTTGGATTCTAGCCTCAGAAGACTGTCTCCCTGTGTCTGTGTGGGGTTTCCCCCGGGTGCTCCGGTTTCCTCCCACAGTCCAAAGATGTGCAGGTTAGGGTGAATTGGCCGTGCTAAATTGTCCCATAGTGTTAGGTGGATTAGTCAGGGGTAAACATTGGGGGGGTGGGTTTCTTGGTGTCGACTTGTTGGGCCGAAGGGCCTGTTTCCACACTGTAGGTAATCTAATCTAAAAATAAGTCCACTCCGACCCTCCCGAGGAGAGTATCCGCCCAAACTACATTACTCTACATTGACCCTGACTAAGGTGCCTAATCCGCACATCCCTGGTCACTACAGGGACAATTTAGCACGGCCAATCCACCCTAACCTGCACATCCCTGGGCACTACGGGGACAATTTAGCACGGCCAATCCACCCTAACCCGCATACCCCTGGGCACTACAGGGACAATTTAGCACAGCCAATCCACCCTAACCTGCACATCCCTGGGCACTACAGGGACAATTTAGCACAGCCAATCCACCCTAACCTGCACATCCCTGGGCACTACGGGGACAATTTAGCACGGCCAATCCACCCTAACCTGCACATCCCTGGGCACTACGGGGACAATTTAGCACGGCCAATCCACCCTAACTTGTACATCCCTGAGCACTAGGGAGACAATTTAGCACGGTCAACCCACCCTAACCTGTACATCCCTGGGCACTAGGGAGGCAATTTAGCACGGTCAATCCACCTTAACCAGCACATCTCTGCACACTACGGGGACAATTTAGCACGGCCAATCCACCCTAACCTGTACATCCCTGGGCACTAGGGAGACAATTTAGCACGGCCAATCCACCCTAACCTGCACATCCCTGGGCACTACGGGGACAATTTAGCACGGTCAATCCACCTTAACCAGCACATCTCTGCACACTACGGGGACAATTTAGCACGGCCAATCCACCCTAACCTGCACATCCCTGGGCACTACGGGGACAATTTAGCACGGTCAATCCACCCTAACCTGTACATCCCTGGGCACTAGGGAGACAATTTAGCACAGCCAATCTACCCTAACCTGCACATGCCTGGGCACTACGGGGACAATTTAGCATGGCCAATCCACCCTAACCTACACATCCCTGGGCACTACAGGGACAATTTAGCACGGCCAATCCACCCTAACCTGCACATCCGTGCGCACTACGGGGACAATCTGGCACGGCCAATCCACCCTAACCTGCACATCCCTGGGCACTACGGGGACAATTTAGCACGGCCAATCCACCCTAACCTGCACATCCCTGGGCACTACAGGGACAATTTAGCACGGCCAATCCACCCTAACCTGCACATCCTTGGGCACTACGGGGACAATTTAGCACGGCCAATCCACCCTAACCTGCACATCCCTGGGCACTACGGGGACAATTTAGCACGGCCAATCCACCCTAACTTGCACATCCCTGGGCACTACGGGGACAATTTAGCACGGCCAATCCACCCTAACCTGCACATCCCTGGGCACTACGGGGACAATTTAGCACGGCCAACCCACCCTAACCTGCACATCCCTGGGCACTACGGGGACAATTTAGCACGGCTAATCCACCCTAACCCGCACATCCCTGGGCACCACGGGGACAATTTAGCACGGCCAATCCACCCTGCCCTGCACCTCTTTGGACTGTGGGAGGAAACCGGAGCAAACCCACGCAGACACGGGGAGAATGTGCAAACTCCGCACAGAGAGATGCCCGAGGCTGGAATCGAACCCGGGTCCCTGGCGCCGTGAGGCAGCAGTGCTAACCACTGAGCCACCGTGCCACCCTAAATCAGCTTATCAGCTCCACTTCTGCCCTTATGAGGAAGAGAAGCTAATTGATGAAACTGTTGACGATGGTTTGACTTTAAGGTTTGTACAATTACTGTTAGGGCCTTGGGTAGTGTTGTAGAACAAAGGACCTAGGAATGCAGGTACATAATTCCTGGAAACGTGCATCACAAATAGACAGGGTGGTTAAAAAGACAGTTGACATGTTTGCCTCCATTGCTCAGAGCTTTGGGTATCGGCGTTGGGACGACACGTTGAAGTTTTACAGGACATTAGTGAGGCCTCGTCTGGAATAATGTGTCCAGTTCCGGTCTCCCTGTTCCAAGAAGGATATTCTTAAACTGGAGAGGGTGCAGAAGAGATTTACCAGGATGTTGGCTGAGAATGTGTTGCTGGTTAAAGCACAGCAGGTCAGGCAGCATCCAAGGAACAGGAGAATCGACGTTTCGGGCCAGAGCCCTTCATCAGGAATGAGGAGAGTGTGCCAAGCAGGTTAAGGTAGGGAGGAGGGACTTGGGGGATGTCGATTCTCCTGCTCCTCGGATGCTGCCTGACCTGCTGCGCTTTTCCAGCAACACATTTTCAGCTCCGATCTCCGGCGTCTGCAGTCCTCACTTTCTCCTCGAAAACAATGAGAGGTACGGATAAAGTTAACGGGAGTTGCCCTTTCCCTAGGTCGGGCAATTTCAAGATTGGGGGCCCGTTTTTAAGGTGAGAAGAGAGAAATTTAAAAAAAAAGACCTGACAGGCAAAGCTTTTACACAGAGAGTGGTTCGCGTGTTGAATGAGGAAGTGGTGGATGTGGGTTCAATTACAACATATGGGTGAGACGGGGAAAGATATTAAAGAGACCTAAGGGGCAACTCTTTCGTGTAGAGGGTGGTACGTGTATGGAATGAGCTGCCAGAGGAAGTGGTGGAGTTTGGTACGAGTGCAACATTTAAGAGGCATTTGGATGGGTGTGTGAATAGGAAGGGTTTGGAGGGATATGGGCCGGGTGCTGGCAGGTGGGACTAGATTGGGTTGGGATATCTGGTCGGCATGGACGGGTTGGACCGAAGGGTCTGTTTCTGTGCTGTACATCTCTATGACTCTATTACTCTATATAAAAGAGTACATGAAAGGTTTGGAGACAAATGGGCCAGGAGTAGGCAGGTGGAATTAGTTTAGTTCAGGATTATGTTCAGCATGGACTGGTTAGATCAAAGGAGCTATGACTATAGGACGCGAGCCTGACGGGGGCTGGGCTTTTGGGGCACAGTGATAGCAACCCTACCTCTGAACCAGTCATCCTGGATTCAAGTCCTATGTGTTCTGGAAACGAGTAAGAACATTTCTGAACAGGTTTGATTGGGAGATTAACTAACCTGAGGAACTCTCGCCCCGGAGCAGAGCTTCTGGTGATATGGTGTTTTTCTGAACTTTAATAACTGTTCATGATTTAAAGAATCTGTCTGAAATAAGCTGTTTCTTAAGATAAAAGGGACAGGGAGAAACTGTTATAAAGGAATTAAAAGCAATATGCTAATTAATCATCCCTTGGAAGGAGGAGTCAAAGTAACATAAATAATTGTTGGAATATTGTGTGCAATTCTGGTCTCCTTCCTATCGGAAAGATGTTGTGAAACTTGAAAGGGTTTAGAAAAGATTTACAAGGATGTAGCCAGGGTTGGAGGGTTTGAGCTACAGGGAGAGGCTGAACAGGCTGGGGCTGTTTTCCCTGGAGTGTCAGAGGCTGAGGGGTGACCTTATAGAGGTTTATAAGATTAAGAGGGGCATGGATAGGGTAAATAGACAAGGTCTTTTCCCCCTGGGGTGGGGGAGTCCAGAACTAGAATGGTAAGAAGGGAAAGATATAAAAGAGAGCTAAGGGGCAGCGTTTTCACACAGAGAGTGGTACGTGTATGGAATGAGCTGCCAGAGGAAGTGGTGGAGGCTGGTACAATTGCAACATTTAAGAGGCATTTGGATGGGTATATGAATAGGAAGGGTTTGGAGGGATATGGGCCGGGTGCTGGCAGGTGGGACTAGATTGGGTTGGGATATCTGGTCGGCATGGACTGAAAGGTCTATTTTTGTGCTGTACATCTCTATGACTCTAAACTGCTTCCTGGGAGAGAGGAGGATCCTTGCTGTCTTGTGAGAAACAGGTAATTAAGATTGCCTGCAGAAGAAAGGTGCTGAGGGTGAATCGCAGGACGGCTGTGTTTTTAAATGGACAGTAAATGATAAATACAATGAGGAACGGGGAAGCTGCTTCTGATAAGAAAGAAAGCTGCAGACCTGAGTACTTCCATCGTGTCATCAATGTTGTGGGTGAAAGTATCTGAAAGAGTTACGTAAAAATTCAATTCCAGGATTTTTCACAGGAACTTCGAAGAACAACACTGTGCAAGGATCAAGTCACCCAGGGACAGACACTGTTGGTTGGAATCATAGCTAAATTCCAACATTAAATTGGGTATTGGCTAAGTTGACTTGTGAGGCTTAACTTGCTTACCTGAGGGGTCTTAGTTGCTTGTTACATGCGAAAAAAGTTGAAGAAATATTTCAGTATTTGACTGCGAGATTTCTTAATAAATAGGTGAATTGAAGGTAGCTTATAATTTACACTAGTTTTGTAAGGCTTCTTGACATAATTCTCAGTCAGATGTGGCCTTAATGTCAAGGTCAGTCAATCTCACCTCACCTCTGGGAATCAGGTCTTTTGACAATAATTGGACTAAGCACGTTTTGAGAAGATTTGTAGCTCAGGTTGAGGTTCTGGATGTAGGTTTGCTCACTGAGCTGGGAGGTCCATTTCCAGACGTTTCATCACCCTACTTAGTGACATCTTCAGTGGGCCTCAGGCGAGTTAGACCCCCATCTACCACCCCTGAGAAAAAGAACCCGGAAGTGACTTCACCACACGGAATGACGTCACCACAGGAAATGACATCACCAAACCAAAGAACCCCAAACTTATAAATAGAAAGCAGGACTTATCAGTAGGCCCACTGAAGATGTCACAAAATGTCGAAAAATGAACCTTCCAGCTCAGTGAGCAAACCTATTGGACTAAGACTGGAATGAGGTCAGGAGCTGAGTGGCAGAATCGAAACTGATTGTCATCGAATAGGTTACTGTGAAGCAAAAACCTCTTGGTTGCACCGCCCTGTGGCCCAACATTTCAACTCCCCCCCCTCCCACTCTGCCGAGGACATGGAGGTCCTGGGCCTCCTTCACTGCCGCTCCCTCACCACCAGACGCCTGGAGGAAGAACGCCTCATCTTCCGCCTCGGAACACTTCGACCCCAGGGCATCAATGTGGACTTCGATAGTTTCCTCATCTCCCCCACCTCACCCTAGTTCCAAACTTCCAGCTCAGTACTGTCCCCATGACTTGTCCGGACTTGTCCGACCTGCCTAGCTCCTTTTCCACTCCGCCCTCTCCTCCCTGACCTATCACCTCCATCCCCTCCCCCCCCTCACCCATTGTACTCTATGCTACTTTCTCCCCACCCCCCCACCCTCCTCTCGCTTATCTCTCCACCCTTCAGGCTCACTGCCTTTATTCCTGATGAAGGGCTTTTGCCCGAAACGTCGATTGCGCTGCACTTTGGATGCTGCCTGAACTGCCGCGCTCTTCCAGCACCACTGACCCAGACTCTGACCCTTCCATTGGTCTGTTGTGTGCCCATGTCACACTTGGCGCTTCCTTCCAGTGGCTTCCAACAAGGAACAGATTGATTCGTCGGCTGAGTGATGTGGCTATCAGCGGGCGGTTTCCTTTCCCATGTCTGACCTGAACCCAGGGCAACACCCTCTTTGACTGCGCGTGGCTGTACCACCACCTCGGCGCGGTGTGTCCTGCTGGCGAGAGGGCGTCGGCCGAAACGTTGCCGGTCAGGCGTGATTCTACGAGTGCGGCTATAGGAGGCTGTTGCCTGACTGGCCTCTGCGACAGCTTTTCCAGTCAGAGCACCGGCCCTGGAAGGCATTTGCAGGGTCGATGGGTTTAGGGTAAAACGTGAGGTCTGCAGATGCTGGAGATCAGAGCTGAAAATGTGTTGCTGGTTAAAGCACAGCAGGTCAGGCAGCATCCAAGGAACAGGAAAAGCTGAAGAGCTTCTGTGCAGAGGAGATGACCTGGGGGGGTGCAGTGAGAGAGAGACTCACTGAAATCCTTGTAGAGGGAGGAAGAGAGCTTCTTCAAGGAAGGCATCCTTGCAAGAGAATTCGCAGCAGATTAAAATCTTCTAGGAGAAAGTGAGGTCTGCAGATGCTGGAGATCAGAGCTGAAAATGTGTTGCTGGAAAAGCGCAGCAGGTCAGGCAGCATCCAAGGAGCAGGAGATTCGACGTTTCGATTTTAACCTACTGCGAATCCTCTTGCAAGGATGCCTTCCTTGAAGAAGCTCTCTTCCTCCCTCTACAAGGATTTCAGTGAGTCTCTCTCTCTCACTGCACCCCCCCAGGTCATCTCCTCTGCACAGAAGCTCTTCAGCCATTCCTGATGCAGGGCTCTGGCCCGAAACGTCGAATTTCCTGTTCCTTGGATGCTGCCTGACCTGCTGCACTTTAGCCAAGGATGGGTTTACCACTGATATTTCCAGGAACTTCGTTGGGTGATCCAAATCCATTCCATTTTGGGACGGTTCAGTGTTTGATACAACTGAATGGATTGCTCGGCACTTAAGTGTCAACCGGATTGCTATCTGTCTGGAGTCATGTGTCGACAATAGGTGCGGGAGTAGGCCATTCTGCCCTTCGAGCCTGTACCACCATTCATTATGATCATGGCTGATCATCCACTATCAGTATCCTGTTCCTGCCTTATCTCCATAACCCTTGATTCCACTATCCTTAAGAGCTCTATCCAAATGAATCCAGAGACTGGGCCTCCACTGCCCTCTGGGGCAGAGCATTCCACACAGCCACCACTCTCTGGGTGAAGGTGTTTCTCCTCAACTCTGTTCCAAGTGGCCTACCCCTTATTTTTAAGCTGTGTCCTCTGGTTCGGGACTCACCCATCAGCGGAAACATGTTTCCTGCCTCCAGAGTGTCCAATCCTTTAATAATCTTATACGTCTCAATCAGATCCCCTCTCATCCTTCTAAACTCAAGGGTATACAAGCCCACTCGCTCCAATCTTTCAACATATGATAGTCCCGCCATTCCGGGAGTTGACCTCGTGAACCTACGCTGCACTCCCTCAGTAGCCAGAATGTCCCTCCTCAAATTTGGAGACCAGAACTGCACACAGTACTCCAGGTGTGGTCTCACCAGGGCCCTGTACAGTTGTAGAAGGACCTCTTTGCTTCTATACTCAATCCCTCCAGTTATGAAGGCCAGCATGCTATTAGCCTTCTTCACTACCTGCTGTACCTGCATGCTTGCTTTCATTGACTGGTGTACAAGAACACCCAGATCTCTCTGTACTGTGATCCCAACACCGAACCTTGTGGTACCCCACTGGTCACTGCCTGCCATTCCGAAAGCGACCCGTAGGGATAGTAAGGATTGAGTTTTCCTTCCCAAAAGGAGATTCATGATCCAGATGGGTTTTTATACACTCAACGCCGTCCTCACTGTCATCATTAGATGACTAAGACCAGATACTATTGAAATCAAATTCCACTAACCTGACCGTAAGACCATAAGACATAGGAGTGGAAGTAAGGCCATTCGGCCCATTGAGTCCACTCCGCCATTCAGTCACGGCTGATGGGCATTTCAACTCCGCATTCTCCCCTTAGCCCTTAATTCCTCGTGACCCGGATCTTTGGATCGTACCACTATGGCATTGCCCTCCCCTCAACTGGTGGCATTGTCTCACTTATAGGAGTAGATGGCTGGTAATTTTGAAGATAGATGTTTATATATACATAATGAAGAAGCTGCAGCAAAGGAACGTTCCACCCGAACGGTCCTGATGCGGCATTTCTTCTCCAGACGACCTGAGTTGGCGCTCGAGGTCGCTCGAGGAACCGGTTCACTGTTGAGTCGGTCAGATGGCGGGCTACTTGACCGAGCGATTCACAATTTGGCGGCCATGACCACTTTGCTTGCAAGATCGCACAGCTCGTTTACTGGCTAGGTCGGGTCACAGATTGGGCCACTGTCTTGGCTATTAAGTTAGCTGCTAAATTATTCCATTTGCTGTTATGTTTAGTTAATCACTTGGAGACATTGACCAGTTGCCTGGATAGTTTGATTGCTCGTTCAACTCAGTTTGTCTCACTACTCTCGGAGCTGTTTGCTAATTCGGTTAGTTCAGTTGATTGCTGATTAATTTGGTTTAATGGTCAGCTATTTTCTCCTGGTGCGTTTGACCATTAAAGCTTCCCATTTCTTATTGGCAGATCTGCCCGTTTTCAACTATGATGAATTCTTTGAGCAGAAGATCGTAGAAAAGAAAAATGACCACACCTACCGTGTGTTCAAGACTGTGAATAGAAAGACGGAGGACTATCCATTAGCTGAGTACTACGAACCGCTGGCTGAGAAGAAGAATGTGTCAGTGTGGTGCAGTAATGACTATCTGGGCATGGGCAGTCACCCTCGCGTCCTGAAAGCCATCATGTAAGCATTTCCAGGAGCTGACACGCACTCATATAGAGTCATAGATACGTACAGCATGGAAACAGGCCCTTCGGTCCAACCCGTCCATGCCGACCAGATATCCCAACCCAATCTAGTCCCACCTGCCAGCACCCGGCCCATATCCCTCCAAACCCTTCCTATTCACACACCCATCCAAATGCCTCTTAAATGTTGCAGTTGGACCAGCCCCCACCACTTCCTCTGGCAGCTCATTCCATACACGTACCACCCTCTGCGTGAAAAAGTTGTCCCTTAGGTCTCTTTTATATCTTTCCCCTCTCACCCTAAACCTATGCCCTCTAGTTCCCCCACCCCAGGGAAAAGACTTTGCCTATTTATCCTATCCATGCCCCCCATGATTTTGTAAACCTCTATAAGGTCACCCCTCAGCCTCCAACGCTCCAGGGAAAACAGCCCCAGCCTGTTCAGCCTCTCCCTATAGCTCGAATCCTCCCACCCTGGCAACATCCTTGTAAATCTTTTCTGAACCCTTTCAAGTTTCACAACATCTTTCCGATAGGAAGGAGACCAGAATTGCATGCAATATTCCAACAGTGGCCTAACCAACGTCTGTACAGCCACAACATGACCTCCCAACTCCTGTACTCAATACTCTGACCAATAAAGGAAAGCATACCAAACGCCTTCTTCACTATCCTATCTACCTGCGACTCCACTTTCAAGGAGCTATGAACCTGCACTCCAAGGTCTCTTTGTTCAGCAACACTCATCAGGACCTTACCATTAAGTGTATAAGTCCTGCTAAGATTTGCTTTCCCAAAATGCAGTACCTCACATTTATCGGAATTAAACTCCATCTGCCACTTCTCAGCCCATTGGCCCATCTGGTCCAGATCCTGTTGTAATCTGAGGTAACCCTCTTCGCTGTCCACTACACCTCCAATTTTGATGTCATCTGCAAACTAACTAACTGTACCTCTTAAGTTCATTCATTTGCAACTATGCACAAGACTGGACATAGGGAAATGTTTGCACAGTATGGTGGCTCAATGGTTAGCACTGCTGCCTCCCAGCAGCAGAGTCCCAGGTTCGATTCCAGCCTCAGGTAACTGTCTGTGTGGTGCTTGCATGTTCTCCCTGTGTCTGTGTGGGTTTCCTCCGGGTGCTCCGGTTTCCTCCCAACAGACACAAAGATGTGTGGGTTAGGGTGAATTGGCCGTGCTAAATGGTTCTGTTCGCCGAGCTGGGAGCTTTCGTTGCAAATGCTTTGTCCCCTTTCTAGGTGTTAGGCCATTCGGCCCATTGAGTCCACCGTGCCATTCAATCATGGCTGATGGGCATTTCAACGCCACTTACCCGCGCTCTCCCCGTAGCCCTTAATTCCTCGAGACATCAAGAATCTATCAATCTCTGCCTTGAAGACGTTTAACGTCCCGGCCTCCACTGCACCCTGCGGCAATGAATCCCACAGGCCCACCACTCTCCGGCTGAAGAAATGCCTCCTCATTTCCGTTCGAAATTGACCCCCCTCTAATTCTAAGGCTGTGCCCATGGGCCCTGGTATCCCCGCCTGATGGAAACAAATTCCTGACGTCCACCTAAGCCACGCATTATCTCATAAGTTCCTGTTCGATCTCCCCTCAACTTTCTAAACTCGAATGAATACAATCCCAGGATCCTCGGCCGTTCACCGTATGTTAGGCCTACCATTCCAGGGACTGGAATTTTGGACTGAGTTAGGAGAAATTTCACTCAATGTGTTGCAGACCATTTGAACTCTTTATCTTGGAAACGCATCCTATGCCGACCGGATATTCTACATTAATCTAGTCCCATTTTCCCTCAGTTGGCCCATATCCCTCTAAACCCTTCCTATTCATATACCCATCCAGATGCCTTTTAAATGGTGTACTTGTACCAGCCTCCACCACTTCCTCTGGCAGTGCATTACATATGTGCACCACCCTGTGTGTGAGAAGTTGCCCCTTAAGCCCCTTTTAAATCTTCCTGCTCTCACCTTAAACCCACGCCCTCTCGTTTTTAACTCCTTCTTGTTGCTAGGCAGGACAAGACCAGTTAGCTTTCGCCGACAAAGCAAATGATGAGATACGAGGTGAAAATGTGTTGCTGGAAAAGCGCAGCGGGTCAGGCAGCATCCAAGGAGCAGGAGAATCGAGGTTTCGGGCATGAGCCCTTCTTCAGGAATGGGGAACGGAAGAAGGGCTTATGCCCGAAACGTCGACTCTCCTGCTCCTTGGATGCTGCCTGACCTGCTGCGCTTTTCCAGCAACACATTTTCAGCTCTGACCTCCAGCATCTGCAGACCTCACTTTCTCCGATGAGATATGAGGGTCGTCTAAGAACATAGGCTTGTGATAGACTGGCAAAGTAGAGGATTCAAAGACCAAATCTTGTCCCTGTTTGTTACACTTGCAGGCCCGGCTCAAAGTGACCCCGCCACCGAATACTATGTAAAATTTAAAACAGGAACTGACGGTCATGATGAACTGGTGCGTTCTGTGTGGCGACACCAATCAGAGTCCACTGGCCAACCAATCAGTCGTCACCTCTCATAAAATATGGTTTCCTCTTAATTGGTATTCTTGCGAGTGGTCCTGATATGAGGCAACGCAAAACGCTTGGACAAAATCGGCCTCTCTTCCGCAAGACTCAAATCTTACACACCGGAATAATTCATTTAGTCATCGCAATCACCGAAGATTGCCGGGTTCATAATTGCAGTTCTGGTCGCCTCACTTTAGGAAAGATGTGGAAGCTTTGGAGAGGGTGCAGAGGAGATTTACCAGGATGTTGCCTGGAATGGAGAATAGGTCGTACGAGGATAGGTTGAGAGTTCTCGGCCTTTTCTCGTTGGAACGGCGAAGGATGAGGGGTGACTTGATAGAGGCTTATAAGATGATCAGGGGAATAGATAGAGTAGACAGTCAGAGACTTTTTCCCAGGGTCCAACAGAGTGTTACAAGGGGACGTAAATTTAAGTTGAAGGGTGGAAGGTATGGGGGGGATGTCAGGGGTGGGTTCTTTACCCAGAGAGTGGAATGCGCTGCCCGTGGGAGTGGTAGAGTCAGAATCATTGGCGACCTTTAAGCGGCATTTGGATAGGTACATGGATGGGTGCTTAATCTAGGATAGAAGTTCGGCACAACATCGTGGGCCGAAGGGCCTGTTCTGTGCTGTATTGTTCTATGTTCTATATGTTCTATAATGTCCTCCTGGCTGCAGATAGCAAGAGGAGGTTCTTTTTTTGGGGTGTGGGAGCCGGGGGGATAAAGTGTAACGTCTCTCAATCCGAGACCACCGACCCAATTGTTTACTTGTTACCTTATCATTGGTGGACTCTGACTGTGCTCACACTTACAAAAAAGTCATTCAAGGGACAGGGGTGCTACTGCTGAGGCTAGCACTTGCTGAACCGTCATTTCCATTGAATGACAATCGGTGCAGGAGTAGGCCATTCGGCCCTTCCAGCCAGCACCACCATTCATTGTGATCATGGCTGGTCACCCTCAATCAGTATCCTGTTCCTGCCTTATCCTCATAACCCTTCATTCCACTATCTTTAAGAGCTCTATCCATCTCTTTCCTGAAAGCATCCAGAGACTTGGCCTTCTGGGGCAGAGCCTTCCACGCACCCACCGCTCTCTGTGGTGAAGAGGCTTCTCTTCCAGTCTGTTCTAAATTAGATTAGATTACAGTGTGGAAACAGGCCCTTCGGCCCAACAAGTCCACACCGACCCGCCGAAGCGCAGACCCATTCCCCAACATTTATCCCTTCACCTAACACTATGGGCAATTTAGCACGGCCAATCCACCCTAACCTGCATATCCCTGGGCACTACGGGGACAATTTAGCACGGCCAATCCTCCCTAACCTGCACATCCCTGGACACTATGGGGACAATTTAGCACGGCCAATCCTCCCTAACCTGCACATCCCTGGACACTATGGGACAATTTAGCACAGCCAATCCACCCTAACCTGCACATCCCTGGGCACTACGGGACAATGTAGCACGGCCAATCCACCCTAACCTGCGCATCGCTGGACACTACGGGACAATTTAGCAAGGCCAATCCACCCTAACCTGAACATCCCTGGGCACTACGGGGACAATTTAGCGTGGCCAATTCACCCTAACCTGCCCATCCCTGGGCACTACGGGGACAATTTAGCACGGCCAATCCACCCTAACCTGCATATCCCTGGACACTACGGGGACAATTTAGCACGGCCAATCCACCCTAACCTGCACATCCCTGGGCACTACGGGGACAATTTAGCACGGCCAATCCACCCTAACCTGCATATCCCTGGACACTACCGGGACAATTTAGCACGGCCAATCCACCCTAACCTGCGCAGCTTTGGACTGTGGGAGGAAACCGGAGCACCCGGAGGAAACCCATGCAGGCACGGGGGGAGAATGTGCAAACTCCACACAGTGAGTCGCCTGAGGTGGGAATCGAACCCAGGTCTCTGGCGCTGTGAGGCAGCAGTGCTAACCACTGAGCCACCGCGCCTAGCTCTTATTTTTAAGCTGTGTCCTCTGGTTCGGGACTCACCTATCAGCGGGAACATGTTTCCTGCCTCCAGAGTGTCCAATCCTTTAATAATCTTACATGTCTCAAACAGATCCCCTCTCATCCTTCTAAACTCAAGTGTATACAAGCCCAGTCGCTCCAATCTTTCAACATATGATAGCCCCGCCATTCCAGGAGCTGACCTCGTGAACCGATGCTGCACTCCCTCAATAGCCAAGAGTGTCCTTCCTCAAATTCGGCGACCAGAACTGCACACAATACTCCAGGTGCGGTCTCACCAGGGCCCTGTACAGCTGCAGAAGGACCTCTTTGCTCCTATACTCAACGGATTGCTTCTTGAACAACTGTATTGAGTAGGGAGACCCGAAGAACTGCTCCAGGGGGGAGTTCCAGGAGTTTGACCAGGCGACAGTGAAGGCACGGTACTGGCTTCAAGCCAGCTTGCTGTGAGACTTGGCACGGAGCGTGCAGGTGTGATGTTCCCAGGTATATGCTGGGCCTTTAGATGGTGAGGGTTGCCGGTGTGGGAGGTCTCTGTTTGATTTGCCCACATTGGCAGTCACTGGATTCCAGTGGCTGTAAAGTACATTAAGACATCAGGCGCCATCTTTAAACGCAAGATCTTCATGCTGCGTAAACGCAACTCGCTCTGTGTTCTGCAGGGAGACGGCGCAGGAGTACGGGGCAGGAGCTGGGGGGACCCGGAACATCTCCGGGACCAGCAAATTCCACGTGGACCTAGAATCGGAGCTGGCCAAACTGCACCAAAAGGACGCTGCGCTTCTCTTCACATCCTGCTACGTGGCTAATGACTCCACCCTCTTCACTCTGGCCAAACTGCTCCCAGGTACAGGACCAAAATAAACAGGCCAATTACTGCTTGGAGAGCAGCAAAGGGGTTGTGGAGGGCAGCGGGTGGGAAACAGAGAGGGAGACAGAGCTACAGGGTCATCACGGCGCAAGATGTCATACCATCCATCATGGCGAGAGGTTTACGACATCATGAGGGGGGCATGGATAGGGTAAATAGACAAGGTCTTTTCCCCCTGGGGTGGGGGAGTCCAGGCCTAGAGGTTTATAAAATCATGAGGGGTGTATGGATAGGGTAAATAGACAAGGTCTTTTCCCCCTGGGGTGGGGGAGCACAGTACTAGAGGTTTATAAAATCATGAGGGGGACATGGATAGGGTAAATAGACAAGGTCTTTTCCCCCTGGGGTGGGTGAGCCCAGAACTGGAGGGCATAGGTTTAGGGTGAGAGGGGAAAGATATAAAAGAGACCTAAGGGGCAACTTTTTCACCCAGTGGGTGGTACGTGTATGGAATGAGCTGCCAGAGGAAGTGGTGGAGGCTGGTACAAATGCAACATTTAAGAGGCATTTGGATGGGTATATGAATAGGAAGGGTTTGGAGGGATATGGGCCGGGTGCTGGCAGGTGGGACTAGATTGGGTTGGGATATCTGGTCGGCATGGACGGGCTGGACCGAAGGGTCTGTTTCCGTGCTGTACATCTCTATGTTGCTAGCAAACATTATGACTCAGTGTATTCCCCTGTCTTTTTCCCATAACATTACACATTTTTAAAATTTAAATAATCATGCAACATCCTCTCGAAAGCTCGATTGAACGTGCCTCCTCCACATTTCCAACGCTTTCCAGACCCGGGGTTGAGTCACTGTGGGAAACGGTCTTTCCTGACATCGTATTTGCTACATTGGCAAATTACTTTAGAGCCGCGTCTTCTCAATCTTGATCCTTTCGTAAGTGGGAACAGTTTCTCTCTAGCTGCTGTACTGAAGTGAATTTATTGTCATGTGTACCGAGTCACAGTGAAAAGCTTCGTTTTGCGAGCTACGCAGGCAGATCTCCGAGTTAAGTCGCATCGATAAGCAAAAAATAGGCAAGCCACAGCAAAAACCAAAATAGGAGAACGTTAAGAGTGTGTGAGTCCATTCAGTGTTCTAGAAACTTCTAGGAGAAAGTGAGGACTGCAGATGCTGGGGATCAGAGCTGAAAATGAGGCCTGCAGAAGGGCTTATGCCCAAAACGTCGATTCTCCTGCTGTGCTTTTCCAGCAACACATTTTCAGCAGTATTCTAACAACAGCGGGGTAGAAACTATTCGAAACCAGCTCCGTTCTGTACTTTCTCCCCGATGGTAGAGGTTGTAGAAAGACATTGCCAGGGTGGGATGGATCTTTGAAAATACTGGCGGCCTTTCCTTGACAACGGGCCTGGTAGGTGGATTCTATAGATGGGAGGTTGGCCTTCTGCGATCGTCCAGGCCGAGTTCACCACTCTCTGTAACCGTCTCCGATTAGATGACTTACAGTGTGGAAACAGGCCCTTCGGCCCAACAAGTCCACACCGACCCGCAACCCACCCATACCCCTAACACTACGGGCAATTTGGCACGGCCAATTCACCTGACCTGCACATCTTTGTGACTGTGGGAGGAAACCGGAGGAAACGCACGCAGACACGGGGAGAATGTGCAAACTCCACACAGACAGTCGCCCGAGGCGGGAATTGAACCCAGGTCTCTGGCGCTGTGAGGCAGCGGTGCTAACCGCCGTGCCGCCACGGTACAGTTGCCGTACCAGGTAGCGATACGACCAGACAATCCAGACCTCTCATCATTTTCAAAACTACTGCGAGATGTCCTTTCATGGAGGTTATTATGTCAGTAACGTAGTTAACGTAGTGTTGCAATATATGGCCTGGATCATGTCACAAGGCTCCAGTAACAGTTAATGGTAGTACATTGTGATAGGTGAGTCAAAATCACTGGGAGATGAGCTAATGCTGAAGATGGTGGTGTTGTAATCTGATAGGTTATGTGTGATCGAGGGAACGTGTGTGGCAGACGATAATTAGTTTAGAAAGACAAAACTAATTGGCTATGCTAATGTTCCGTGATAAGTGTGGGAGGAACAAGTGGCTAAGTTGCATAGGAACAAAGGGTTTATGGGAGTCAGGGAAGACACTTTCCTGGCTCCCACAGCTTTGATTTTGGCCAAGGCGCCTGTGTATGAGGATGTTGCCGGAAATTGGAACGGCTCCTTTCTGGGGATATCGCGTAGGCTGGGGTTTTTCAAATCGTTGTCATTCGAAGTTCCGTTCTCTTCGGCTGGTGTTTCGTTGGGCGGTGTGTAAACTTGAACTAGGCCAAAGTGAGGACTGCGGGTGTGCTGGAAACTGGAGTTTAGATCGGAGCGGTGCTGGAAAAACACGGCAGCGTCCGAGGAGCAGGAGAATCGACGTTTCGGGCAAAAGCCCTTCATCAGGAAGGGCTTCTACATGGGTACATGAATAGGAAGGGTTTGGGCCAGGTGCTGACTAGATTGCGTTGGGATATCTGGTTGGTATGGACAGGTTGGGCCGAAGGGCCCGTTTCCATGCTGTACATCTCTATGACTCTATGATCATCTAAATACTTGTTAGGCGTTGTTCAAAAACTAGGTTTAGATTAGACTAATCTAAACCTAGTTTTTGAACAACGCCTAACAAGTATTTAGATGATCATAGAGTGTGACAGGTCAATCAAATAGGCAATTAAGACTCACTGACAGCACTTACTCTCGCTGGCTATTATCTTTACCTCTTCCTTTCTGACCCAAAAGCCATAATCTTTCAGTCTTCCCTCGGCTCAGGAAGAGCCAGAGGACCAGAGAATTGCGGACACAATTTTACCATCCTTCACAAATAAGGATAAGCAAAGTCTTTGCACACCAGTTAATCTAACTTCAGTAGTGGGGAATCTTCTAGAAACTCGGATTTGAGATGGAATTAGGAGTCACATAGAAATGGGTTGTTTCGGAAGAGGTTGCTGAAGGGGAAGTTGTGTGTGACTAACGTGTTGGAATTTCTTGAAAGGAAGCACCAAGGGCTTATGCTGTCGGTGTGGTGTACATGGATTTCCAAGCACATTTCACACAGGGCAACAAGACAGATTTGGGAGAAAAGTTACAATAACACAAGAAATGGGGGAGGTACTAAATGAGTATTTTGCATCAGTATTGACTGTGGAAAAGGAGATGGAAGATATAGACTGTAGGGAAATAGATGGTGACATCTTGCAAAATGTCCATATTACAGAGGAGCAAGTGCTGGATGTCTTGAAATGGATAAAAGTGGATAAATCCCCAGGACCTGATCAGGTGTACCCGAGAACTCTGTGGGACGCTAGAGAAGTGATTGCTGGGCCTCTTGCTGAGTTATTTGTATCATCGATAGTCACCAGTGAGGTGGCGGAAGACTGGAGGTTGGCAAACGTGGTGCCACTGTTTAAGAAGGGTGGTAAGGACAAGCCAGGGAACTATAGACCGGTGAGCCTGACCTCGGTGGTGGGCAAGTTGTTAGAGGGAATCCTGAGGGACAGGATGTACATGTATTTGGAACGCAAGGACTGATTAGAGATAGTCAACATGGCTTTGTGCGTGGGAAATCATGTCTCACAAACTTGATTGAGTTTTTTGAAGAAGTAACCAAGAGGATTGATGAGGGCAGAGCAGTAGATGTGATCTATATGGTCTTCAGTAAGGCGTTCAACAAGGTTCCCGATGGGAGACTGATTAGCAAGGTTAGATCTCATGGAATACAGGGAGAACTAGCCATTTGGATACAGAACTGGCTCAAAGGTAGAAGACAGTGGGTGGTGGTGGAGAGTTGTTTTTCAAAGTGGAGGTCTATGACCAGTGGAGTGCCACAAGGATCGGTGCTGGGCCCACTACTTTTCATCATATATGTAAATTATTTCGATGTGAGCATAAGAGGTATAGTTAGTAAGTTTGCAGATGACACCAAAATTGGAGGTGTAGTGGACAGCGAAGAGGGTTACCTCAGATTACAACAGGATCTGGACCAGATGGGCCAATGGGCTGAGAAGTGGCAGATGGAGTTTAATTCAGATAAATGCGAGGTGCTGCATTTTGGGAAAGCAAATCTTAGCAGGACTTATACACTTCATGGTAAGGTCCTGTGGAGTGTAACTGAGCAAAGAGACCTTGGAGTGCAGGTTCATAGCTCCTTGAAAGTGGAGTCGCAGGTAGATAAGATAGTGAAGAAGGCGTTTGGTATGCTTTCCTTTATTGGTCAGAGTATTGAGTACAGGAGTTGGGAGGTCATGTTGCGGCTGTACAGGACATTGGTTAGGCCACTGTTGGAATATTGTGTGCAATTCTGGTCTCGTTCCTTTCAGGGAAAGATGTTGTGAAACTTGAAAGGGTTCAGAAAAGATTTTCAAGGATGTTGCCGGGGTTGGAGGGTTTGAGCTACAGGGAGAGGCTGAACAGGCTGGGGCTGTTTTCCCTGGAGCGTCAGAGGCTGAGGGGTGACCTTATAGAGGTTTATAAAATCATGAGGGGGGGACATAGATAAGGTAAATAGACAAGGTCTTTTCCCTCTGGGATGTGGGAGCCCAGAACTAGAGGTTTATAAAATCATGAGGGGGGCATGGATAGGGTAAATAGACAAGGTCTTTTCCCTGGGGTCGGGGAGTCCAGAACTCGAGGGCGTAGGTTTAGGGTGAGGGGGGAAAGATATAAAAAAGACCTAAGGGGCAACTTTTTCACGCAGAGGGTGGTACGTGTATGGAATGAGCTGCCAGAGGAAGTGGTGGAGGCTGGTACAATTGCAACATTTAAGAGGCATTTGGATGGGTATATGACTAGGAAGGGTTTGGAGGGATATGGGATGGGTGCTGGCAGGTGGGGCTAGATTGGGTAGGGATATCTGGGGTCGGCAGGGACGGGTTGGACTGAAGGGTCTGTTTCCATGCTGTACATCTCTATGACTGTATGACTCTATGTAACAAACAAAGTGTGTAATGAGGATCCTGTGGATATAACACACCTGGACTTCTAGAAGGGGTACACAGGGATACTCAAAAAATACAGTCCGCAGATTCCTCAAGAACAAACCACAACATGCAGACCAAACACAGCCAGAAACCCTAACCACCTTACCATACATCAAAGAAGTTTCAGAAATGACAGCCAGATTACTAAGACCCCTCGGAATCCTAGTAACACACAAACCCACCAACACTCTCAAACAAAAACTAACAAACTTAAAAGACCCAGTACATCCCATGGAGAAAACCAACGTCACCTACAAAATTCCATGCAAGGACTGCCTCAAACACTACGTAGGACAAACAGGAAGAAAGTTAGCCACCAGGATACACGAACACCAGCTAGCCACAAAAAGACACGACCCTCTCTCTCCCTCGTAGCCCTACACACGGAGGGAAAAAAACCCACCGTTTCGACTGGGACAACACATCTATCCTGGGACAGGTGAAGCAAAGACATGCCAGAGAATTCCTAGAGGCCTGGCACTCCAACCACAACGCCACAAACAAACACATAGATCTAGATGCCATCTCTCAACCCCTCAGAAAGCGAACAGGAAATGACATCACCACAACCCCCAGGAACCCCATCCAGGAGAAAGATACCAATAGAAAGCAGGAGATAACAGCTTCGCTTCCCTTGGAGGTCGCCACTGATGATGTAACCTAGCCAGGTAATGAAATGTCTGGATATCAAACCGACAGCTCAGCGAGCAAACCTCCACTCTAAAGGGATACACAGGGTTCAGTCTTCAGCCCTCACTATTTACAATCTGTTGTGGTTCTGCTCGCCGAGCTGGAAGTTTTTGCTGCAAACGTTTCGTTCCCTGGCTAGGGAACATCATCAGTGCTGTTGGAGCCTCCTGTGAAGCGCTGCTTTGATGTTTCTTCCGGTATTTATAGTGGTTTGTTCTTGCCGCTTCCGGGTGTCAGTTTCAGCTGTAGTGATTTGTATGTGGGGTCCAGGTCGATGTGTCTGTTGATGGATGTTCTTGCCGTTTCCGGGTGTCAGTTTCAGTTTTGTAAAATACCCACGCAACTTTATCACCAGATGCCTAAGAGATAGACCGAGGAACGAGGACATGCCACAACCAAAAGGACTAGCCACTCTACCATACGTCAGGAGCATCTCAGAACTGACAGCCAGACTACTGCGACCCTTAGGACTCATAACAGCACACAAGCCAACATCCACGCTCAGACAACAACTCACTAGAACAAAGGACCCAATACCCAGCATGAGCCAAACTAACGTAGTTTACAAAATACCATGCAAGGACTGCACAAAACACTATATAGGACAAACAGGAAGACAGCTAACAATCCGCATCCATGAACATTAGCTAGCCACAAAACGACACGACCAGCTATCTCTAGTAGCCATACACTCAGACAACCAGCAACATGAATTTGACTGGGAAAACACCACTATCATAGGACAAGCCAGACAGAGAACAGCCAGAGAATTCCTAGAGGCATGGCATTCATCCACAAACTCCATCAACAGACACATCGACCTGGACCCCACATACAAACCACTACAGCTGAAACTGACACCCGGAAGCGGCAAGAACAAACCACTATAAATACCGGAAGAAACATCAAAGCAGCGCTTCACACGAGGCTCCAACAGCACTGATGATGTTCCCTAGCCAGGGAACGAAACGTTTGCAGCAAAAACTTCCAGCTCGGCGAGCAGAACCACAACAACGGACACCCGAGCTACAAATCTTCAATCAGATTTTATTTACAATCTGGAAGAAGGGATAGCAGGGTATATATCCAAATCTTCAGATGTCACTCAAAAAGTGGGAAAGTCAGTTGTCGGAATGAAATAAGAAATGGATGTATGGATAGTTAGGTGAATGGACCAAACGTTTGGCAAATGGAGTTTAACTCAGATGCGTGTGGGGTTCTGTTGTTGCAACTGCCCATTAGTGAGTCAGCACTTGGAGTATTGCATACAGTTTTGGTCCCTGTACTTGAGAAAGGATGCCATTGGACGGGAGGCAGTTTTCAGAGAACGATTCACTGGATGGACTCCAGGGGTCAGAGCGTTGTGCTGTGCAGATCGGTTCAGCAGTTTATGCCTTGACTCTCTGGAAGTTAGAGACGTGAGAGGAGAGGCCTATAAGATGCAAAAGAGGATTGGTGAGATTGCACCTAGGAAGGGTATTTCCGATTGTAGGATAATCTAGAATGAGAGGTCATGGTTTTAGGATGGCGGTAGCAGCTATCAAACAGGGTTGAGGAGAAATTGCTGCTCTCAAAGATTTGTGCATCTGTGGGATTCAGAGCTCAATGGATGCTGGAACATTCAATAAGTTTAAGAAGGAGATAGACAGGTTTTTAATTGGTATGGGCTGAAGGGTTATATGGAGAGGGCAGAAAAGTCGAGCTGAGGTGGAGATGGACGCATCATTGGTCGCCTTTCCCCCTGTGCCTAGTCCTTGTGTTCTTGTAACGTTTCTCACAAGTCTGTTATATTGCACGGCATCAAATATGCTTGGAAGTGCATGTACCTATACCCATCCAGATGCCTTTTAAATGTTGCAATTGTACCAGCCTCCACCACTTCCTCTGGCAGCTCATTCCATACACGTACCACCCTCTGGGTGAAAACTTTGCCCCTTAGGTCTCGTTTATATCTTTCCCCTCTCACCCTAAACCTATGCCCTCTAGTTCTGGACTCCCCCCACCCCAGGGGGAAAAGACCTTGTCTATTTACCCTATCCATGCTTCTCATGATTTTATAAACCTCTAGTTCTGGACTCCCCTCACCCCAGGGGGAAAATACCTTGCCTATTTACCCTATCCATACCCCCCTCATGATTTTATAAACCTCTAGTTCTGGACTCCCCCACCCCAGGGAAAAGACTTTGCCTATTTACCCTATCCAAGCCCCTCATAATTTTGTAAACCTTTATAAGGTCACCCCTCAGCCTCCGACGCTCCAGCCTGTTCAGCCTCTCCCTATATCTCAAACCCTCCAACCCCGGCAACATCCTTGTAAATCTTTTCTGAACCCTTTCAAGTTTCACAACATCTTTCCGATAGGAAGGAGACCAGAATTGCACGCTATATACCAACAGTGGCCTAACCAATGTCCTGTACAGCCGCAACATGACCTCCCAACTCCTGTACTCAATACTCTGACCAATAAAGGAAAGCATACCAAACGCCTCCTTCACTATCCTATCTACCTGCGACTCCACTTTCAAGGAGCTATGAACCTGCACTCCAAGGTCTCTTTGTTCAGTAACACTCCCTAGGACCTCACCATTAAGTGTATAAGTCCTGCTAAGATTTGCTTTCCCAAAATGCAGCCCCTCGCATTTATCTGAATTAAACTCCATCTGCCACTTCTCAGCCCATTGGCCCATCTGATCAAGATCATGTGAGAAGCCATAACATACGCGCCTGGAAAATGGGACTACAATGGGTAGGCGCTTGATGACAGATATGCAGAAAATGAGCCAGACGGCCTCTTATCATGCTAGGACTCGATTAACAAATAAATGGTTATGAAACCTTTTGAATCCCGCAGGCTGCGAAGTCTACTCAGACGCTGGGAACCACGCTTCTATGATTCAAGGGATCAGGAACAGCGGAGTCCCAAAGTTTGTTTTCAGGCACAATGACGTCGAACATCTGGAACAGCTCCTGAAGGCGTCAGACCCAAAGACTCCCAAGATCGTCGCGTTTGAAACAGTACATTCGATGGATGGTAAGAGATCAGGATCCATCCCCGCCCACCCCCCCCCCTTCACCTATTGTACGCGATGCGACTTTCTCCCCACCCCCACCCCCTCTCATTTATCTCCCCAGTCTGCAGGCACCCTGCCTCTATTCCTAATGGAGGGCGTTTGCTCGAACCCTCGATTTTCCTGCTGCGCTTTTCCAGCGCCACTCTACATATGGTTTTCCAGATATGATTCCGGATGAATTGTACCTTTAAGCACGGAGGTGTCAGTCTAGATAATAATGCCAGTGTCGAGTAGTGAAGTATGTAGTAACTGTTCATTGTGTTGCTGTGTTTCTTTCAGAGAATAAAACTGTCGGATATGGTATGAGTAATTTAAGGTATGCTAACATTAGCAAACTTGGACGAATAGAGTTTTGCTCTGTGATTTCTGAAGGACTGTAGCTCATATCTCTGAATGTCACAAATCACAAATGACCACTGAATAGTTATTTTTTAAGATTAGATTACTTACAGTGTGGAAACGGGCCCTTCGGCCCAACAAGTCCACACCGACCTACCGAAGCCTAAACCACCCAGACCCATACCCCTTCACCTAACACTACGGGCAATTTAGCACGGCCCAGTTCACCTAACCTGCACATTTTTGGATTGTGGGAGGAAACTGGAGCAAACCCACGCAGACACGGGGAGAATGTGCAAACTCCCACACAGAGAGTCGCCTGAGGCGGGAATTGAACCCGGGTCTCTGGCGCTGTGAGGAAGCAAGTGCTAACCACTGTGCCGCCCATATCAGTACCCATCCCTAGTGAAGTCCCAGATTTTAACCTTCCACGGAAAATGCAGACAACCCTCAACCGCCTGAGGACATGCCAGGAAAGATGTGGCTCTTTGCTCCATCAAGTGGTCTTTGAGAGTCAGCTCAAGTAGGGTGGCTCAGTGGTTAGCACCAGCGCCAAAGACTTGGGTTCGATTCCTGCCTCGGGTGATTGTGTGGAGTTTGCACATTTTCCCCCCAGTGTCTGCGTGGGTTTCCTCCCACAGTCCAAAGTTGGGCAGGTCAGGTGAATTGGCCATGCCAACTTGCCTGTAGTGCTAGGTGCATTAGTCAGAGGGAAGTGAGTCTGGGTGGGTTGCTCTTCGGAGGGTCGGTGTGGACTTGTTGGGCCGAAGGGTCTGTTTCCAGGCTGTAGGGAATCTAATCTAAATCAGTCAGTGACTGTGGCCATCCAAGATGGCTACCACCCACACAGACTAAAGGGTCGATTCCCAGTGGTATCACAACCATTCACTGTGTCAAAGTCACCTCAGGGGGTACTGGACACCAACATTAAATGTCTGCTGCCTTTGGGAGAGGGGGATGGTGAGCGCATGTGCACACACACACACACATACATACACATACACACACACACATACACACACACACACACACATACATACACACACAAACACACACACACACATACACATACATACACACACACAAACACACACACACATATACATACGCACACACATACACACACATACACACATACACATATACGCACACACATACACACAGACACACACACATACATCCACACACACAAACACACACACATGCATACACACACATACACACACAAACACACACAAACACACACACACAAACACACATACATCCACACACACAAACACACACGTACAAATACATTCACACACACACAAACACACACACATATGCATACACACACACAAACACACACACACATACACACACATATACGTACACACAAACACATACACACACAGACACACACACATACATCCACACACACAAACACACACACAGACACCCCCCACACACATACACACACAGACACACACAAACACACACACACAAACACACATACATCCACACACACAAACACACACGTACACATACATTCACACATTCACACACAAACACACACATATGCATACACACACATACACACACACAAACACACACATACAAACACACATACACACACACACACAAACACAAACATACAAACACACACACATATACATACGCACACACACACAAACACACACACACAAACACACATACATCCACACACAAACACACACACAGACACCCCACACACACATACACACGCAGACAAACACAAACACACACACAAACACACATACATCCACACACACAAACACACATGTACACATACATTCACACACACAAACACACACACACATATGCATACACACACATACACGCACACAAACACACACATATACATACGCACACACACAGACACACACAAACACACACAGACACACACAAACACACATGTACACATACATTCACACACACAAACACACACACACACACACACATGTACACATACATTCACACACACAACACACACAAACACACACACACACAAACACACACACACACAAACACGTATACATCCACATACACAAACCCACACGTACACATACATTCACACACACAAACACACACACACATGCATACACACACAAACACACACACATACACACACACAAACACACACACACAAACACATATACATCCACACACACAAACACACATGTACACATACATTCACACACACACACAAACAAACATGTACACATACATTCACACACACACACACGTTGGAGAGAATATCTGGGGAAGGGGGGTTTAGGGTACACCCCTGTGTAGAACCTTAGGGAAAGTGTAGGGGGAGAGAGAGAGTGCAGGCTCTCAGTCATTTGGACGTGGTGCTTGGGCACCCATCGATGCCCAGGACTGTTCTCGGCAGCATTTCAGGAAGCCGTGTTCACTTTTAATCATTGTGATCAGTGTTCGAAACACCTCTTTGATGCAGTGTTTCTATTGGGACCTTGAGATCTTCTTCAGAAAATCTGCAATTCAGATAATCGGTATTCGGAAAACCGAGGTTCCTCTGTATCTGGAACTCTGGACAAATCTGAAGGTGGAGGGTGTAGAGTCAGTGCGATGAAGAAGGGTCGCTGGACTTGAAAACCTTAAGTCTGCTTTCTCTCTACGGAAGCTGCCAAACTGCTGAGTTTCTTCAGCCATGTCTCACTTTCACAGGGCGGTTTGGTTTAGTCAGAAACGTGATGGTCACTTACCGCCTAATGATACACAGCTTTTATGTGGTAAAGACTCACGCAAAGAACCATACAGCAAACCCTTCGGCCCTCCAAGCCTATGCTAACCCATTTTGCCCTCCCATGCAGGTGCTTCTTGAAGGCTGCTATTGTGTCTGCCTTCACCACCTCTTCTGGTAGTGTGTTCCAGGCACTCAACCCTTTTAAACTTCCACCCCCCCTTCCGAGAACCCATGTCCCCTAGGAATTATCATCTCCAGCCTGGGGAAAATGTCGTAGACTTTCCACTCCACCCATGCCATGCACAATTTTGTAAACTTCGATCAGTTCGCCCCCTCAGCCTCACACATTCCAGTGAAATCCAACCCAGTCTATCCTAACAAAAACACCTAAGGAACTGCTGGGAATTAGAGACGAGCGTAGAAACTGCTGGAAAAACTCAACATCTTTGGAAAGAATCGTTCATTAGCAGAGGGATCGAATTCAAGAGTCGTGAGGTGATGTTGCAGGACCTTGGTAGGGCCACATTTGGAGGACTGTGTGCAGTTCTGGTCGCCTCACTTTAGGAAAGATGTGGAAGCTTTGGAGAGGGTGCAGAGGAGATTTACCAGGATGTTGCCTGGAATGGAGAATAGGTCGTACGGGGACAGGTTGAGAGTTCTCGGCCTTTTCTCGTTGGAACGGCGAAGGATGAGGGGTGACTTGATAGAGGTTTTTAAGATGATCAGAGGAATAGATAGAGTAGACAGTCAGAGACTTTTTCCCCGGGTACAACAGAGTGTTACAAGGGGACATAAATTTAAGGTGAAGGGTGGAAGGTATAGGGGAGATGTCAGGGGTGGGTTCTTTACCCAGAGAGTGGTGAGGGCATGGAATGCGCTGCCCGTGGGAGTGGTAGAGTCAGAATCATTGGCGATCTTTAAGCGGCAATTAGATAGGTACATGGATGGGTGCTTAATCTAGGATAGATGTTCGGCACAACATCGTGGGCTGAAGGGCCTGTTCTGTGCTGTATTGTTCTATGTTCTATGAATCAGGGTTGACGGGTTGAGTTTTGAGGAAGGGTCATTCGACCGGACACGTTAGCTCTGATTCTCTCCACAGACGCTGCCAGACGTGCAAAATTTTTCCAGCAGTTTCTATTTTTGCCCCAACCTTTCATCATTCTTAAAATCCCCTGTACCAGGCAACATCCTGGCGAACCTATTCTGTCCCCTCTCCAAAGCATCCACGTCTTTATAGTAGCGTGGTGATCAGAACTGTACGCAATATTCCAAGTGTGGCCTAACTAATGTCCCATAAGGCTGCAGCATAACCTGTCTATCCTAACACCTTCCGATGAAGACCAGCATGTCATAGACCTTTTTCGCTGCCTATACTACCACCTCCAGTGACCTGTAGACCTGCCCCAACCAGATCCCTCCACATATCAATATTCCCAAGGATTCTGCCATTCGCTGTATAATTTCCATCTGTACTTGACCTTCCAAAATGCATCACCTCACATTTCTTCAGATTACTAGCGGTGTTCCGCAAGGATCTGTTTTGGGACCATTGCTGGCTGTCATTTTTATAAATGACCCTGGAGGAGGGGCTGGAAGGTAGGGTGAGCAAGTTTGCGGATGATACGAAAGTCGGTGGAGTTGTTGACAGTGAGGAAGGATGTGGCAGGTTACAGCGGGATATAGATAAGCTGCAGAGCTGGGCTGAAAGGTGGCAAATGGAGTTCAATGTAGGTAAGTGTGAAATGATTCACTTTGGTAAGAGCAACAAGAAGATGGAGTACTGGGCTAATGGTCGGACACTTGGTAGTGTGGATGAGCAGAGGGATCTTGGTGTCCATGTACACAGATCTCTGAAAGTTGCCACCCAGGTAAATAGTGCTGTGAAGAAGGCATATGGTGTACTGGCTTTTATTGGTAGAGGAATTGAGTTCCGGAGTCCTGAGGTCATGTTGCAGTTGTATAAGACTCTGGTGCGGCCGCATCTGGAGTATTGTGTGCAGTTTTGGTTGCCATACTATAGGAAGGATGTGGAGGCACTGGAACGGGTGCAGAGGAGGTTTACCAGGATGTTGCCTGGTATGGTAGGAAGATCGTATGAGGAAAGGCTGAGGCACTTGGGGCTGTTTTCATTGGAGAAAAGAAGGTTTAGGGGAGATTTGATCGAGGTGTACAAGATGATTAGGGGTTTAGATAGGGTTGACCATGAGAACCTTTTTCCACGTATGGGGTCAGCTATTACGAGGGGGCATAGCTTTAAATTAAGGGGTGGTAGGTATAGGACAGATGTTAGGGGTAGATTCTTTACTCAGCGAGTCGTGAGTTCATGCCCTGCCAGTAGCAGTGGTGGGCTCTCCCTCTTTATGGGCATTTAAAGGGGCATTGGATAGGCATATGGAGGAAAGTGGGCTAGTGTAGGTTAGGTGGGCTTAGACCGAGGGCCAAAGGGCCTGTCCTGCGCTGTATTTTGCTATGTTCCATGTTCTATGTTCTATTAAACTCCATCTGTCATCTTGCTGCCCATGCCTCTGACTGATCCATATCCTGCTGTATCCTCTGACGATCCACCACTCCACCAATCTTTGTAGTGTCCGTAAATTTATGAATTAGATCAGCCAGGTTTTCCTCGAAATCGTTTCTGCAGACCATAAATAGCAGAATTCCCAGCACTGACCCGTGCGGAACACCACTAGTCACTAGCCTCTCTTCCTGAAAAGCGTCCTTCCCCTGCTTCCCTCTGTCTCCGACGAGTAAGCCAGTTGGGAATCCCCCTCGCCAGCTCATCCCTGATACCATGTGACTCGCGGTGGAACTGCACAGAATCACCAGTTTGGTTTTTGCGACAGCAATTTTTTGTTTGCGATTCGCCCTACAGTGTGGAAACAGGCCATTGGGCCCAACAAGTCTACACCAACCCTCCGAAGAGCAACCCACCCCCTCTCTCTCTGTCTAACGTACCTAACATTAGGTGCAATTTAGCAAGGCCAATCATCCTGGCCTGCGTATCTTTGGATGGTACCCAGAGGAAACCCACACTGACAGTCGCCCAAGGCTGGAATCGAACCTGGGTCCCTGGCGCCATGAGGCAGCAGAACTAACCACTGTGCCACCACAGGCACCACACTATGTGCCTATAAAGCCACTCTTCATTCACAATCATGGTCCCTTGCAGTGTAGCTGTGTAAAGTCACTGTTTAGTCCTGGTAAGGGCCATTGAACTGTGTCATTGTGTGGAGCTACTGTCATTCATGGTACGAGTCACTCAAAGTGTATTTACTGTTGGTTCTTGGCAAGGTTCAATAACTGTGCAACTACACAACGTCCCCCCTTTTTCTAAAATTCACTAATGAGACGCGTGCATCGCTGGCTAGCCTGGCATTAATTGGCCGTTCTCAAGTTGCCGTTGAGACCTGTCTTTTTAAACCATTGCAATCCATGTGTAGATCGGCCCACTGTGCTCTTGGAAAGAAATTCCAGAACTTTGACTGAAAGACACTGAAGAAAAGATAACATACTTCGAGCATGAATGATGACTTACTCCTGTTTCGGGTCATTCACTGTGTGCTTAAGAACACGAGAATGTAAGAACTCGGAGCGGCAGTAGTTCATCGGGCCCTTTGAGTCTTCTCCACCATTCAGTCCAAAATCCACTCCCTCTCATTTTGAGGCAATGCACTCTTATCTGAAGAGGGTTGGAATATAAAAGCACCGTTGTGCTACTGAGACTCTATAAAGCTCTGGTTAGGCCCCATTTGGAGCACCGTGTCCAGTTCTGGTCCCCACACCTCAGGAAGGACATACTGGCACTGGAACGTGTCCAGCGGAGATTCACACAGATGATCCCTGGAAAGGTTGGTCTAACATACGAGGAACGGCTGAGGATCCTGGGATTGTATTCATTGGGGTTTAGAAGATTAAGGGGAGACTTAATAGAAACTTACAAGATAATACATGGCTTGGAAAGGGTGGAGGCTAGGAAATTGTTTCCGTTAGGCGAGGAGACTAGGACCCGCGGACACAGCCTTAAAATTAGTGGGGGTCAATTCAGAACAGAAATGCGGAGACATTTCCTCAGCTAGAGGGTGGTGGACCTGTGGGATTCATTGCCGCAGAGTGCAGTGGAGGCCAGGACGCTAAATGTCTTCAAGGCAGAGATTGATAGATTCTTGGTGTCTCGAGGAATTAAGGGCTACGGGGAGATTGCTGGTAAGTGGAGTTGAAATGCCCATCAGCCATGATTGAATGGTGGAGTGCACTCGATAGGCCAAATGGCCTTACTTCCATCCCAAGTCTTATGGTCTTGTCCTAGTTTCACTCACCAGTGGAAACATCCTCTCTACTTCCATCTTACCTACTGCTTTCATAACTTTGTATGTTTCTATAAGATCCCCCCTCATTTTTCTCAACGCCAATGAATATAATCCCAGTTTACTCTGTCTCTCGTCCTAAACCAACCCCCGTCTACCAACCCAGTGAATGTTCTCTTCACCCCCCCTTCCAGAGTCATTAGGGACATATAAACAACTGCTGGACAGCCGCATGGAGAGCAGTGAGTAGAGGGGGGGGGGTGAAGGTTAAGTTATTATATTTTACATTAGGCTTAAACATCGTAGGCCTAAGGACCTGTACTTTTCTACGTTCTATGTTCTATTCCTTCTCAAGTAAGGAGACCAAAACCGGCGCACAGTGCTCCGGGGGTGACCCCACCAGCACTCTATACAGCTGCAACATAACCTCTCAGCTTTACAACTCACTCCCTTTAGCAATGGAGGACAAAATTCCATTTGCTTTCCTCATGACCTGTTGCTCCTGCAGACCAACTTTCTGTGATTCATGCATACGTTGTGGTGGTTCTGTTCGCCGAGCTGGGAGTTTGTGTGGCAGACGTTTCGTCCCCTGTCTAGGTGACATCCTCAGCGCTTGGGAGCCTCCTGTGAAGCACTTCTGTGATCTTTCCTCCGGCATTTGTGGTGGTTTGTCTCTGCCGCTTCCGGTTGTCAGTTGCTGTCCGCTGCAGTGGCCGTATATTGGGTCCAGGTCGATGTATTTGTTGATAGAATCAGTGGATGAGTGCCATGCCTCTAGGAATTCCCTGGCTGTTCTCTGTTTGGCTTGTCCTATAATAGTAGTGTTGTCCCAGTCGAATTCACGTTGCTTGTCATCTGCGTGTGTGGCTACTAAGGATAGCTGGTCGTGTCGTTTCGTGGCTAGTTGGTGTTCATGGATGCGGGTCGTTAGCTGTCTTCCTGTTTGTCCTATGTAGTGTTTTGTGCAGTCCTTGCATGGGATTTTGTACACCACGTTGGTTTTGCTCATGCTGGGTATCGAGTCCTTCGTCCTGGTGAGTTGTTGTCTGAGAGTGGCTGTTGGTTTGTGTGCTGTTATGAGTCTGAGTGGTCGCAGTAGTCTGGCTGTCAGTTCGGAAATGCTCCTGAATTCATGCATAAGGTTAACGCACTCTGAACAGCAGTGTGCTGCAGTTTCTTAATGTTCAAATAATAGTCCTTTGTACAGTTATTCCTGACCGAAATGGATAACTTTGCCATTATTAACATCATGCTCCAACCACCTGTAATTGGGACAGGAATACCATTGCCACAAGGTGAGGTCACCCACGCTGTACCTGGTTAAGGATCGGTCCACATGTCGCTTATCGTGTGCCAATTATTAAACTGTCCGTTTCCCTGTGACCCAGGTGGCATCTGTCCTCTGGAGGAACTGTGCGATGTCACTCACAAATACGGAGGCATCACTTTTGTCGATGAGGTGCATGCAGTCGGCCTGTATGGAGCTCACGGAGCTGGGATTGGAGAGCAGGACGGCGTCATGCACAAAATAGACATCATATCAGGAACACTTGGTGAGTCAGCGTCACAGCCGCGCCCAGCCCTATTGCTTGAGGCTTGTGTTTTCAGGAAAAAATATAAAGCAACTAAAGCGGCAAATCTACTTAGACATACTTTAGACTATTGCGCTGGCACTTTGGAACAAGGATATAGCAACATTAAAGTCGCCCTGGCTTAAAATCAGGAGAGAACTGGGAACTTGACAAACAAGGAAATAAAGTTGGGAGACTTGGCAGCAGATGGGGTTGGGATATTAGATTAGATTAGATTACCTACAGTGTGGAAACAGGCCCTTCGGCCCTACAAGTCCACACCGACCCGCCACTCACCCATACCCCTACATTTACCCCTTACCTAACACTACGGGCAATTTAGCACGGCCAATCCACCCTGACCTGCACATCTTTGGACTGTGGGAGGAAACCGGAGCACCCGGAGGAAACCCACGCAGACACGGGGAGAACGTGCAAACTCCACACAGTCAGTCGCCTGAGTCGGGAATTGAACCCGGGTCTCAGGCGCTGTGAGGCAGCAGTGCTAACCACCGTGCCACCGTGCCGCCCACATCTGCCGATATCTGGCCGGCACGGACGGGTTGGGCCGAAGGGTCTGTTTCCGTGCTGTACATCTCTATAAAACTGGGAAGAAATCGCATACTTTCGTGTTCAAAGGCAGATTCTACTTATTAAAATTATGAAATAATACAAGAGCTAATCCACTGCTGGGGATGGCTGCCGTTACAGCACAAACTCAGTCTCTCACAATCTATTTCTTGCCCCGTCCATTACACAGGCTAGAGGGGCAGAATGGCCTCCCTTTGTTCCACGGGAATAACCGAATGGCCTCCATCCATCTCTGATTGACAGGCTGCAGCAGGAGCTGATTGGATTTCTTCCTGACCTCGTGACACAGAATCACGGTGGCTCAGTGGTTAGCACTGCTGCCTCACAGCGCCGGGGGAACCTGGGTTCGATTCCCGTCTCGGGTGACTGTCTGTGTGGGAGTTTGCACCCACAGCATCACAAAGATGTGCAGGTTAGGTGAATAGGCCGTGCTAAATCGCCCATTGCGTTCGGGGACGTGCCGGTTAGGCGCATCCATTACCTGGAGAAAGGGAGGATTGCAAATGACTGGAGTCTCAGAGTCGAGGGTGTGGCGCTGGAAAAGCACAGCAGGGTCAGGTAGCGTCCGAGGAGCAGGAGAATCGACATTTCGGGCAGAAGTCCTTCATCAGGAATAAGGCTTGGGGGTTGGGATTGGGGGTTGAGGGGAGGTAGCTGGGAAAACGATAAGTGGGAGAAGGTGACAGGTCAGATGGAGCAGCGCTGAACGGGTCCGGAGGGTAATAGCGAGTTGGAGCCTTCGGACTGGGAGGGGGAATGAGGAAACTGTTGAAATTCACATTTATCCCTTGAGGCTGTAGGGGCCCAAGGCAGAATATGAGGTGTTTCTCCTCTAGGCATCGGTTTGGTGTGGGTAAACGTAGAGTAAAAGGGTAGGGGAATGACTCTGGGTGGGTTACTCTTCACAGGGTCGGTGACGACTCGTTGGGCCGAATGGCCTGTGACCACACTGTCGGGATTCTATGAAGATGGGGCTGAATGGCCTCCAACTGGTGATGGCCGCCATAGTGGGAAAGAGACGGAATAGCAGGAAATTCCAAGAGCAATTAGAGATGTGATCATGGAGGAATTCCATTATTTTGCAATAGGATAGGTAATGACAGAAGGAAAATAACTCTGCAAATGAGTCATTTTGGCAAGAGGAACATAGATAGAAGTAAAACTAAAGTCATCATAATCCTCATTGCTATTGAGATTGGTCGTTAACCTGATGGACATACCCTACGAAGAGACAGGCATAGCTGGGGCCCATGTGGGTGTCCATGGCAACTCCTTTGGTTTGGAGGGAGCGGGAGGATTGGAAAGAGACGTTGTTCAGGGTGAGGACCAGTTCAGTCAGTCGAAGGAGGGCGTCAGTGGAAGGGTACACAGCGGGAAAGGAAGAAGCGGAGGGCTTTGAGTCCTCCGTGATGGGGGATGGAGGATGTTCCAGGGAACCAGGAAATTCGACGTTGATGGCATCAGCCCTTTTTATTCCAGAAGAGGGGCTGATGCCCGAAACGTCGAATCTCCTGTTCCCCGGAAGCTGCCTGACCTGCTGCGCTTTTCCGGCAACACAGTTTCAGCTCAAGCTAGCCATCCAGCCAACTGAGCTAACCAACCCCCTGAAGAATATAACTAAAAAGATAAAATTCTAAAGTAGTTGTAAGGGAAGGGAAACTTGGGTAGATAGCTACATAAGTTATTGATGGTGGTAGGACAGTGTGGCAGAGGACATCACGTTTTCGAAAGTCAAATTGCACGCGTTTTTTTATAGAACATATAGAACATAGAACAATACAGCACAGAACAGGCCCTTCGGCCCACGATGTTGTGCCGAACATCTATCCTAGATTAAGCACCCATCCATGTACCTATCCAATTGCCGCTTAAAGGTCGTCAATGATTCTGACTCTACCACTGCCACGGGCAACGCATTCCATGCCCCCACCACTCTCTGGGTAAAGAACCCACCCCTGACATCTCCCCTATACCTTCCACCCTTCACCTTAAATTTATGTCCCCTTGTAACACTCTGTTGTACCCGGGGAAAAAGTCTCTGACTGTCTACTCTAGCTATTCCTCTGATCATCTTATAAACCTCTATCAAGTCACCCCTCACCCTTCGCCGTTCCAATGAGAAAAGGCCGAGAACTCTCAACCTGTCCTCGTACGACCTATTCTCCATTCCAGGCAACATCCTGGTAAATCTCCTCTGCACCCTCTCCAGAGCTTCCACATCTTTCCTAAAGTGAGGCGACCAGAACTGCACACAGTCCTCCAAATGTGGCCTAACCAAAGTCCTGTACAGCTGCAACATCACTTCACAACTCTTGAATTCAATCCCTCTGCTAATGAACGCTAATACACCATAGGCCTTCTTACAAGCTCTGTCCACCTGAGTGGCAACTTTCAAAGAGCTATGATGTAGGTATATCCATAGTGTTGGCCCTTTATTCCTGATTTTGCCCGAAACGTCGATTTCGCTGCTCGTCGGATGCTGCCTGAACTCTTCCAGCCCCACTCTAATCCAGAATCTGGTTTCCGGAATTTGCCGGCGTTGTTTTTGACCACGATATCCATAACGTCGTCGGGGAGGGGGTTCCAGGGACTCGAAAGTATTTTAGGGAAATGGTTCCGGGGATGAAGAATTTCTGTGGTAGAGTCAGATTGGAGAATTTAAGATTGCTTTCTTTGGGTAAAAGGAAACTGAGACCCTTCATCAGACTATCCAAATCCTCAAAGGTCTGGATAGAGGGAAAGGATTCTCGTTCAGGAAAAGATTAAGAATGCGAGGTCACAGACGGAAAATAAACTTGATTAAAGAACCAAAACCTATGACAAGAAACGTTTTCGCTACGAATGATTAAGATGTAGAATGTAATGTCCTAGCCTGTGGTGAAGACAAGTTTAGCCAAGATTTTCAAAATTCATAAATTTCTAAATTCACCCTTCACTTGTCTTTGCAAAGGACGTGCCAGAAATTATGGGGAGGGAGGAACTGAACCAAATCAGTCTTAGTAGAGAAACGGTCTTGGAGAAATTGATGGGATTAAAGGCTGATAAGGTCTTCAGGGCCGAATAATGTATGTCCAAGAGTCATAGAGATGTCCAGCACGGAAACAGACCCCTCCATGCCGACCAGATATCCCAACCCAATCTAGTCCCACCTGCCAGCACCCATCCCATATCCCTCTAAACCCTTCCTATTCATATACCCATCCAAATGCCTCTTAAATGTTGTCATTGTACCAGCCTCCACCACATCCTCTGGCAGCTCATTCCATTCACCCTCTGTGTGAAAACGTTGCCCCTTGGGTCTCTTTTATATCTTTCCCCTCTCACTCTAAACCCATGCCCTCTAGTTCTGTACTCCCCCACCCCAGGGAAAAGACCTTGTCCATTTACCCGATGTACTGGTGGATCTGGCCTGGAAATTGTGCATGCATTGGCTGTCTTCCAGGGTTGCTGCAGGTTGGAGGGTAGCTATTGCAAACCCTTGTTTAAAAGGAGAGAGAGAGATAGAAAGACAACGACAAATTCCAGTCCGGTGAGTCTGAAGTTAGAATTGGGGAAGATGTTAGAGTCTACTGTCAAGGAGGTGAGAGCAGAGCACTTTGGAAAAATGGCAGAAATAAACACAATCAGCGTGGATTTACACCAGGAAAGCTGAAAATATGTTGCTGGAAAAGCGCAGCAGGTCAGGCAGCAGCCGAAGAGCAGGAGAATCGACGTTTCGGGCATGAGCCCTTCTTCAGGAATGAGGAGAGTGTAACCAAGCAGGCTAAGGTAAAAGATAGGGAGGAGGGACTTGGGGGAGGTCGATTCTCCTGCTCCTTGGATGCTGCCTGACCTGCTGCGCTTTTCCAGCAACACATTTTCAGCTCCGATCTCCAGCATCTGCAGTCCTCCCTTTCTCCTAGAAGGTTTGACAAATCTACTGGAATTCGTTGAGGATGTATCGCATAAAGTTGATCAGGACAGCCAGTCATTGTGGTCTATTTGGACTTTCTAAAGGTTTTCACCGAGATTAATGTGCCAACTTAAAGAGCGCACGAGATGGGGCGAGTGGATTGAGATGGATAGAAAACTTAACAGATAGGAAGCAAAGAGTAGGAATAAATGAGTCTTTTTCTGAATGCCAGGCAGTGATTCGTGGTGTATGACAGGGATTGGTATTAGGACCCCAGCTATTCACAATATATGTTGATGATGTAGGAGAAAGTAAAGACGACAGATGCTGGAGATCAGATAGTTTCGATTTAGATTACTTACAGTGTGGAAACAGGCCCTTCGGCCCAACAAGTCCACACCGACCCGCCGAAGCGCAACCCACCCATACCTCTACACCTAACACTACGGGCAATTTAGCATGGCCAATTCACCAAACCTGCACATCTTTGGACTGTGGGAGGAAAACCGGAGCACCCGGAGGAAACCCACGCAGACACGGGGAGAATGTGCAAACTCCACACAGTCAGTCACCCTGAGGTGGGAATCGAACCCGGGTCTCTGGCGCTGTGAGGCAGCAGTGCTAACCACCGTGCCACCGTGCCCGTCCAGAGTCGAGAGTGTGGCGCTGGAAAAGCACTGCGGGTCAGGCAGCATCCGAGGAGCAGGAGAATCGACGTTTCGGGCATGAGCCCTTCTTCAGGAAAGGCTTCGTCAGGAAATTCTGAAGAAGGGCTCATGCCCGAAACGTCGATTCTCCTGCTCCTCGGATGCTGCCTGACCCGCAGCGCTTTTCCAGCGCCACGCTCTCGTCTTAGACAAAGTAACTGAATGTAACTGATGGCACAAAGCTGGGTGGAAGGGTGAGCTGTGAGGTGAATGCAGAGATGTTCCAGTGTTATTTGGACAACACCCCACCATCGCTCTCTGTTCCCTGCCATTGTATCCAATGGCTAGCTGAGGGAACGTGACAAGCTTCATAGCGATAAACAGCTCCTCACCCCAGATGGGATGCAGTCGAGACTTCCTGAGAGAGCAAACTGTAAAGCTAACGCTCCTTCGAAATGGAAGTGATGCCCGGAGATTGGGAGGATTGCAGGACGCAGGCAACTATAGGCTAATTAGCCTGACTGCAGTAATGTCTAAATATAAAAATCAGTAGCAAAATTAATCAGCACCTAGAAAACATGGGAAACTAGTACAGATTTGCTCATTGATCACATTGAAATAATTAGACTGTGTTTTTGATGCAGTAACATTAAGAACTCATGGTATAGTACGTTTGATGTTGCAAAGATGAATTTTCAAATTACTGTATACAAAAACCTTACTCACAAAACAAAACCTCCGGGGATTTAATGTCTTAAGATGCCATTGGCGCAAGGCTTTGAAAAAAACGTTTTCTGTGGTAAATGGGCTGAAAATGTGTTGCTGGAAAAGCGCAGCAGGTCAGGCAGCATCCGAGGAGCAGGAGAAGGGCTCATGCCCGAAACGTCGATTCTCCTGCTCCTTGGATGCTGCCTGACCTGCTGCGCTTTTCCAGCAACACGTTTTCAGCTCTGACCTCCAGCCTCTGCAGTCCTCCCTTTCTCCTCTGTGGTAAATAGGTACTAGTGAATAAATTGGTGTAGTGGGGGAGTGCAGGGGGGAGATGGTGCAAGGGGGAGTGTGTCATACTGTTTCCAGTGGACTATGCTATGACAACTCCACTTCTTTCCTCACTCCTTTCCCCTCTGCACTTGGTATACAGAGCAGAATACAGAAATGTTCACAAGCCCAGCACAGGAAAGTTAAACAGTTGATCCTCAAACCCTAAAGAGGGCACAGGAGTGGTGAGGTCTTGGAGATACGTACGCAACCCTTTGAGTTGACGATGCTGCTAAAAAGGATTCCTCGGCTTTCTGTGTAGAGGCACAGAGTACAAGGTTGGGTGAAACTTGTCAAAACACTGCATGGCAGTGCTGTGGCCAATTCTGGGCATGATCTTGAAGACACTGACCCAGGGTGGGGGGGCTTCAGTGATTTGAGTCAGCAGAGAAGGTGTGTCTATACTCCTCATTGCAATCAGCTCGCGACCTCTGACTTAGAATGGTAGAGGACTCCTGGGTCTGTCCCTCTCTGTGCCTGCCATTTTGATACCAAGGAAGGAACGCAAGCAGCTTTGAAGTGATAACGAAGGGTTATTTGACTTGATACATTAACTCTGTCTTCTCTCAACCGACGCTGCCCGGTCTGCTGAGTTCCTCCAGATTGCTTGGGAACACGAGCAGCCTGGCCTGAAATGTGGCCCAGTCGATCATCGGTGCTCATTATCAAGACCCCCTTCTCATTTGCCACCGCGATGTCAGGGGACGGGTAAGACACCCTTTCAGCACATTGTCAAGAGGGTGGGCGCTGGAAAAGCACAGCAGCTCAGGCAGCGTCCGAGGGGCAGGAGCAGCTGCCTGACCCCGCTGTGCACCACCCTCTCGACTCTGACCTCCAGCATCGGCAGCCCCTCACTTTCTCCTTCAGCTCTGGTCGTCAAACGTCGATCTGTTCCAAGCCCACTGTCAGCATTTGACTCAAACCCTTGCCCGCTATGGCATTTAAAACTGGCATCCAAATGGTGTGTAAATACCTTGAGGGTTCCTGCCTGTAGCAGCTTTTCAGGCAGAGTGCCACATATCCATAACCCTCTGTGTGAAAAAAAAACATTTTTCTCAAATCGCTTAGAGCCATACAGATGTACAGCACAGACACAGACCCTTCGGTCCATGCTGACCTGATATCCTAAATTAATCTCGTCCCATTTGCCAGTATTTCGCCCATATTCACGCTAAACCCTTCCTGTTCACATACACATCTGACTGCCTTTCAAAGGTTGTACCAACCTCCACCACAGTGGCACAGTGAGTTAGCACTGCTGCCTCACAGCGCCAGAGACCCGGGTTCAATTCCCACCTCAGGCAACCGTCTGTGTGGAGTTTACATATTCTCCCCGGGTTTGCTCCGGTTTCCTCCCACAATCCAAAAATAATTGTCCCCGTAGTGCCCAGGGATGTGCAGGTTAGGGTGGGATTGGCCGTGCTAAATTGTCCCCGTAGTGCCCAGGGATGTGCAGGTTAGGGTGGGATTGGCCGTGCTAAATTGTCCCCGTAGTGCCCAGGGATGTGCAGGTTCGGGTGGATTGGCCGTGCTAAATTGTCCCCGTAGTGCCCAGGGATGTGCAGGTTAGGGTGGGATCGGCCGTGCTAAATTGTCCCCGTAGTGCCCAGGGATGTGCAGGTTCGGGTGGGATCGGCCGTGCTAAATTGTCCCCGTAGTGCCCAGGGATGTGCAGGTTAGGGTGGATTGGCCGTGATAAATTGTCCCCGTAGTGCCCAGGGATGTGCAGGTTAGGGTGGATCAGCCGTGCTAAATTAGCCCCGTAGTGCCCAGGGATGTACAGGTTAGGGTGGATTGGCCGTGCTAAATTGTCCCCGTAGTGACCACGGATATGCAGGTTAGGGTGGATTGGCCAGGCTAAATTGCCCATAGTGTTAGGTGTAGGGGAATGGGTCTGGGTGGGTTGCTCTTCAGAGGGTCGGTGTGGACTTGTTGGGCTGAAGGGCCTGTTTCCATACACGCATCGCCCTCTGCGTGAATAAGTTGTCACCTCTAAATCTTTCCCCTCTCATCCAAGCCCCTTGCTTAAAACCGTGCCCCCCGGTTGATGACCCCTATACTAAGAGGAAAGGTCTCTCCCTATTTATCCTGTCCATGTCTCTCAGAACTTCATGTATCTCAATCAGGTCCCTCCTCAGCGTTCTCTGCTCTAAAGATAATAACACCCAGTCTCTCTTCATGGCTAAGTCTGGCAACTGGTGATCAATTCCCCCAACAACATAGCTAAAAGGATATATCAGAAGTGGCATACAGTGACTGAGAAGGGAAAATTGGGATCTGGACGAACTATATGGATATGGAAGCTGGAATTCTCAGTTGGTGGGTGTGCAATTGTCTGACACAGGGCTGAAATTGAAAGTTAAATGTTCCTTTTTCTCTCCCCTTTTCCAGGTAAAGCCTTTGGCTGCGTGGGTGGCTACATCGCCAGCACAGCCTCCCTCATCGATACCATCCGCTCCTACGCGGCCGGTTTCATTTTCACCACGGCGCTGCCTCCGATGGTGCTAGCGGGCGCCTTGGAGTCTGTGCGGGTCTTAAAGAGTGAGGAAGGCCGGGCGTTGCGTCGCTCCCACCAGCACAATGTCAAGTACATGCGCCAGTTGCTGATGAACGCGGGGCTGCCGGTCATCAACTGTCCCAGCCACATTATCCCCATCCGGGTAAGTGATCAGGACCTTGGACAGCCCCCACCTCATCACTGATGCTGGGCACAACACCAGGTTATAGTCCAACAGGTTTAATTGGAAGCACTAGCTTTCGGAGTGCTGCCCCTTCACCAGGAAGCTAGTGTTTCCAATTAAACCCGTTGGACTATAACCTGGCGTTGTGTGATTCTTTTTAACTTTGTACACAACGGAACGAGGACATGCCGTAACCCAAAGGATAGCCACACTCCCAGACATCAGGAGCATTCCCGAACTGACAGTCAGACTGCTGCGACCACTAGGACTCATAACAGCACACAAACCAACAGCCACTCTCAGACAACAACTCACCAGAACGATACCCAGCATGAGCAAAACCAACGTAGTGTACAAAATCCCATGCAAGGACTGCACAAAACACTACATAGGACAAACAGGAAGACAGCTAACAACCCGCATCCACGAACACCAACTAGCCACGAAACGACACGACCAGCTATCCTTAGTAGCCACACAAATGCAGGTGACAAGCAACATGAGTTCGACTGGGACAACACTAGTATTATAGCTGAAAATGTGTTGCTGGTTAAAGCACAGCAGGTTAGGCAGCATCCAAGGAATAGGAAATTCGATGTTTCGGGCATAAGCCCTTCATCAGGAATGATTCCTGATGAAGGGCTTATGCCCGAAATGTCGAATTTCCTATTCCTTGGATGCTGCCTAACCTGCTGTGCTTTAACCAGCAACACATTTTCAGCTGTGATCTCCAGCATCTGCAGACCTCATTTTTTACCCACTAGTATTATAGGACAAGCCAAACAGAGAACAGCCAGGGAATTCCTAGAGGCATGGCACTCACCCACTGATTCAATCAGCAAACTCATCGACCTGGACCCTATATACCGGCCACTGCAGCGGATAGCAACTGACAACCAGAAGCGGCAGAGACAAACCACTATAAATGCCAGAGGAAACATCACAGAAGCGCTTCACAGGAGGCTCCCAAGCACTGAGGATGTCACCCAGACAGGGGACGAAACGTCTGCAACACAAACTCCCAGCTCGGCGAACAGAACCACAACAACGAGCACCCGAGCTACAAATCTTTTCCCAAACTTTATTACTTCCTATATTAATATCAGCATCATGGTTAGGCTGCACATGGAGTACAGCGCCAATCTGGCAGGATTGTGGCAGGAGAATCCCTGTGGCAGGAGAATCCCAGGCCAAAAAAAAATACAGGAAGGATTTGACATGGAAGGACTGTTCAACCTCCTAAATGAAATGTCTCAGAACGTTAAGAGGAAAATTGCACAGAATGAGTTAGAGCGAGAACAATATTCCCAGATGGCAGCGAGGAGGAAACGGTCAGGGGGCAACAACAACAAAAAAAATCGATTTCAGGCAACCGAAAAGATGGTCAGGAATTGTGGGTAATGGCTGGGTCATATTTTGGAAGGATAAGGTCAGAGAGCGGGATAGCTAACCAGGTTTAAATGTCTGCTCCTTCTCCCTCCCGTCCCACTGAAGGTGTGCGATGCTGAGAAGAACTCCGAGATCTGCAACATCATGATGCATCAGCACGATATCTACCTGCAGGCTATTAACTACCCGACCGTCCCCCGTGGAGAGGAGCTCCTGCGACTTGCTCCGTCCCCGCGTCACGAACCTGAGATGATGGACCGGTTTGTGGGTGAGTAGCGGTGGAACTGAGGTGAGCCGGGGAGCCCCAGCGACACGCCGTGGTGTCTGACAGGGTGCTGGTTTCAGAGGGGTGGTCAGTGGGTGGCACGCAAGTTGGCGGTCGTGAGCCCTGGTCGGGAATTGTCTTTGGGATCTTCTGTTCCTGTCCACTTTCCACTAGCGTTGCTGGTTAACATTGGTTCGCAGTTCTTGGCCGCGTATTGACGCATGTATAGGAATAGCCAGAATGGGTATTGAGGGAGCATTCCCTCACACCCAGGGTGTTACAAATATGGGCGGCACGGTGGTTAGCCCTGCTGCCTCACAGCGCCAGAGACCTGGGTTCGATTCCCGCCTCAGGCGACTGACTGTGTGTGGAGTTTGCACGTTCTCCCCGTGTCTGCGTGGGTTTCCTCCCACAGTCACAAAGATGTGCAGGTCAGGTGCTAAAATTGTCTGTTTTTTTAGGTAAAGGAGTAAATGTAGGGGTATGGGTGGGTTGCGCTTCGGTGGGTCAGTGTGGACTTGTTGGGCCGAAGGGCCTGTTTCCACACTGTAAGTAATCTAATCTTTTTTTAAAAAAGCCAGTATGAGATGTTTGACAGTCCTCCGTCAACACGACTCTGTAACGTTGCGTCATCTGTCAAAATGAAAAGGGTGATATACTGATTGACATTACCAGTAGCAAAATCAGCTTGTAATCTATTGCTGATACTTCAGGGTACACCGACAGGAGTCTGAGGTGTTTGGAGAACGAGGGGGGCCGGCCTGTTTGTTAACGAAACATGAAAGATACCGCAATGCTGGAATAAAAGCAGACAGCTTCCCAGGGCTAAACATTCTTCTCTCAACCAACGTCACCAGGGTAAAAATGAAGATATGTTAGTTGATTGTCAGATCCTCTTTGTAAACCATCGCTGGACATACATGGATTGCCAACGATGGCAGTCACTGTGTTGCAAAAGTGTTGAATTCACGACAAAACGCTTTGGCAAGTCCAAAGACTGTGGACAGAGCTGCAGAAATGCAAGTTCTTATTTTTTTTTGATTATATTAGATTCCCCTTACAGTGTGGGAAAACAGCCCCTTTGGTCCTCCAAAGAGTAGCCCACCCAGACTCATTTCCCTCTGACTAACGCACCTAACACTGCGGGCAATTTAGCATGAGCTGAAGACATGTGTTGCTGGAAAAGCGCAGCAGGTCAGGCAGCATCCAAGGAGCAGGAGAATCGACGTTCCGGGCACGCGCCCTTCTTCAGGAATGAGGAAGGTGTGCCAAGCAGGCTAAGATAAAAGGTAGGGAGCAGGGACTTGGGGGAGGGGCGTTGGGAATGCGGTAGGTGGAAGGAGGTCCAGGTGAGGGTGATAGGCCGGAGAGGGTGTGGGGGCCGGAGAGGTCAGGAAGAAGATTACAGGTCAAGAAGGCGGTGCTGAGTCCGAGGGTTGGGACTGAGATAAGGTGGGGGGAGGGGAAATGAGGAAGCTGGAGAAATCTGAGTTCATCCCTTGTGGTTGGAGGGTGCCCAGGCGGAAGATGAGGCGCTCTTCCTCCAACCGTATTGATATGATCTGGCGATGGAGGAGTCCAAGGACCTGCATGTCCTTGGTGGAGTGGGAGGGAGAGTTGAAGTGTTGAGCCACTGGGTGGTTGGGTTGGTTGGGTTGGTTGGTCCAGGTGTCCCAGAGGTGTTCTCTGAAATGTTCCACAAGTAGGCGGCCTGTCTCCCCAATACAGAGGAGGCCACATCGGGTGCAGCGGATGCAGTAACTGATGTGTGTGGAGGTGCAGGTGAATTTGTGACGGATATGGAAGGATCCCTTGGGTCCTTGGAGGGAAGTGAGGGGGGAGGTGTGGGCGCACGTTTTGCATTTCTTGCAGGGGAAGGTGTCGGGAGTGGAGGTTGGGTTGGTGGACGGGTATGGACCTGATGAGGGAGTCACGAAGGGAGTGGTCTTTGCGGAAAGCTGATAGGGGAGGGGAGGGAAATATATCCCTGGTGGTGGGGTCTGTTTGGAGGTGGCGGAAATGACGAAGGATGATACGACGTATATGGAGGTTGGTGGGGTGGTAGGTGAGGACCAGTGGGGTTCTGTCCTGGTGGCGGTTGGAGGGGCGGGGCTCAAGGGCGGAGGAGCAGGAAGTGGAGGAGATGCGGTGGAGAACATGCAAATACATAGACAGTCGCCCAAGACTAGAATTGAAGCTGGGCCCCTGGTGCTGCGAGGCAGTAGTGCTAACCATCGTACCATCCCAATATTTATTTGAAATATTCCTCCATTTCCTTAAATCTATCCTGGATTCCATCAATGCTGCCATTCCTGGTCAGTCATTGTACATTAAAGCAATCATCAAATAATGTTACCACAACCTTTGCCCTCATTCTCTGTGTGACCCAACTGAAGAATGAAGCCCTCCAGTTAATGACTCGCAACTAGTGGAAAAAGTCCGTCCTCAAATACTAACGGAAAAGTCCCTCTTAATTTTGAGTCCCTCGATCAGATCCTCTTGTAACGTTTACTGATTTCACGGATGAAAAGGATCATTCGGCCTCGGGATATATGATGAATTGGCTGAGGCATTGAATAGATATTTTGGGTTGATCTTCCCAGCGGAGGACATGAGTAACACGCCAGCAATTGACAAAGGGTAGGTGAGGACCTGGAAACAACTATTATCACGGAAGAGGGAATGTTGGGCAAGCTAATGGAGCTAAGGATAGACAAGTCTCCTGGTCCTGACGGAATGCATTCCCAGGGGACTGAAAGAGATGGATGGAGAAATGGCAAGTGCACTTGCTGTAATTTTCCAAAACTCGCTGGAGCAGTCCCAGCAGGTTGGAAAACAGCAAATGTGTTGAAAAATGGCAGTAGGCAAAAGGTGGGGAATTATACACCACTTCTGTAGTGGGGAAGATGCTTGAGTCTGTTATCGAGGAAGGAATAGCAAGGCATTTAGCTGGAAGTTGGGCAGACGCAGCATGGGTTCACTCAGGTCATGTTTAACTCATCCGTTGGAATTTTAGGGAGACATTAGGAACACAGTGGCAATGGGGACCCAGTAGATGGGGTGTACCTAGATCTCCAAAAGGCCTTTGGTAAGGTGCTGCAAAAGAGACTGCTGCATGAGATAAGGATGCATGGCATTATAGGGTAAAAGATTGGCATGGATAGAGGATTGGTTGACCAACAGGAAGCAAAGGGTGGGGATAAATTCTGGTGCCATTCTGATGTGCCTCGGGGATCAGCGTTGGGACCGCAATGATTCACAGTTTACACCGAGGATTTGGAGTTAGGGACCATCAAATGACTCGAAGGTGAGTGGCCGAGGAAAGCGTGCAGAGAACCGTGAAGCTTTTGCAGAGGAACGTAGATACTTTCAGGGAGTGGGCGAAAGGTCTGGGAGGATGGAAGACAACGTTACTAAACGTGAAGTCATCCATTTTGGTGGGACCATTACTTGAATGGTAAGAAACTGGCACATTGCTGCCGGGCAGAGGGACCTGGGTGTCCCTGTGCAAGAATCGCAGGTATAACATTTAGAGTTTTGTCCTTCATTGCTAAAAGGATTGAGTTTAAAAGCAGGGAGGTTATGCTGCAGCTGTACAGGGGAGGCCACATCTGGAGTACTGCGTGCAATGTTGGACTCCTAACTTGAGAAGGATTAGATTACTTACAGTGTGGAAACAGGCCCTTCGGCCCAACAAGTCCACACCGACCCGCCGAAGCGCAACCCACCCATACCCCTTACCTAACACTACGGGCAATTTAGCACGGCCAATTCACCTGACCCGCACATCTTTGGGCTGTGGGAGGAAACCGGAGCACCCGGAGGAAACCCACGCAGACACGGGGAGAACGTGCAAACTCCACACAGTCAGTCAGTCGCCTGAGGCGGGAATCGAACCCGGGTCTCAGGCGCTGTGAGGCAGCAGTGCTAACCGCCGTGCCACCCACTGTGTTGCGAATGCCCTGCCCAGTGAAGTAGTTGAGGCTGCCTCAGTAAATGTTTTCAAAACTAAGATAGACACGTTTTTGTGAACAATAAAGGGAATGGAGGTTGGGCTGAGAGGTCGGTGGTAAGTGGAGCCAGAGTCACGGAAAAGTCAGCCATGATCTCATTGAATGGCGGAGCAGCAGCTGGAAGGGCCGAATAGCCTACTCCCGCTCCCAGCTCTTACGCTCTTATTAATAGTAGTGCCAGTTCCTCTTGCCATTCCTCATGAAATACGCTTTTGTTTTCCAGACTGCCTGGTTGACGTGTGGAAGGAGATGGGGCTTCCCATCCTGTCGGTGACCTCACCAACCTGCAGCTACTGCCAACGGCCCCTGCATTTCGAGCTGATGAGCGAATGGGAGCGTTCTTACTTCGGCAAGATGGAGGGGCAGTACGTCACCGCATGCGCCTGAGATGACAGCTCAGGGAGTTCAACTCAGGGACCCACCCTGACACAATGACATGACAAGGATAGGATGAGTAACTATCGACACACCTCAATGACATACTCATAAACCCCTCACTCATAACATTGTCTTGCAAACCTTCGATTTTCTCTGTAACACCCTGATATATCCCACACCCCTCACTGTAACACACTGATATACCCCACACCCCTCACTGTAACACACTGATATACCCCACACCCCTCACTGTAACACCCTGATATCCCCCACACCCCTCACTGTAACACACTGATATATCCCACACCCCTCACTGTAACACACTGATATACCCCACACCCCTCACTGTAACACACTGATATACCCCACACCCCTCACTGTAACACCCTGATATATCCCACACCCCTCACTGTAACACACTGATATACCCCACACCCCTCACTGTAACACACTGATATACCCCACACCCCTCACTGTAACACCCTGATATCCCCCACACCCCTCACTGTAACACACTGATATATCCCACACCCCTCACTGTAACACACTGATATACCCCACACCCCTCACTGTAACACACTGATATACCCCACACCCCTCACTGTAACACACTGATATACCCCGCACCCCTCACTGTAACACACTGATATACTCCACACCCCTCACTGTAACACACTGATATACCCCACACCCCTCACTGTAACACAGTGATATATCCCACACCCCTCACTGTCACAACCTGATATACCCCACACCCCTTACTGTCACACACTGATATACACCACACCCCTCACTGTAACACGCTGATATACCCCACACCCCTCACTGTCACACACTGATATACCCCACACCCCTCACTGTAACATACTGATATAACCCACACCCCTCACTGTAACACACTGATATACCCCACACCCCTCACTGTCACACACTGATATACCCCACACCCCTCACTGTAACATACTGATATAACCCACACCCCTCACTGTAACACACTGATATACCCCACACCCCTCACTGTAACACCCTGATATACCCCACACCCCTCACTGTAACACGCTGATATACCCCACACCCCTCACTGTAACACTCTGACATTTCACATTCCCCTCTGATGTACTCTGTTCCCTTCATGGTCGCTCTCTGATATGTTCCAGCATTGTTCCGACTCAGGAGGAAGGTGTTCCCATCATGCCTGTAGCACGTCTTCAAATGAGTATCACTCCCTAGTGTCAATCTGCGTTTCTCCCATACCTTTCCACACTATTTCTATCCAAATAGAGGCCTTCACTCCTGATGAAGGTCTTCTGCCCGAAATGTTGATTCTCCTGCTCCTCGGATGCTGCCTGACCGGCTGTGCTTTTCCAGCACCGCCCTCTTCAACTCGGATGTACCCTCCAGCCCTCACATGAGCCCTCTGCAATCCCCAATCTCTTCACAAAGCTTTGCTGTAACTCCAAATCTCACTCACTGATCTACCCCTACAACAGCACGTTTATCAAGGTGAATATTTTATGCCAACGGATCATGAATTCTTTCTGCTGCTCCTCTCCGACCCTGCCAACGTGAGCACTTCTCGGCCAGGATTTCTCCAAAGTTAACTCAATCCAACCAAGTGAGTTTTGAGAAGACTTGTAGCTCAGGTGGAGGTTCGGGACGTAGGTTTGCTCATTGAGTTGGAAGGTTCGTTTTCAGACGTTTCGTCACCCGACCCGGTAACATCTTCAGTGGGCCTCCACTGCTGCCGATTCCTGCTTTCTATTCATGAGTTTGGGTTGGTGAGGTCATTTCCTGCGGCGATGTCATTTCCTGTTCTTTGTCTCAGGGGTCTAATTAGATGGGATCTCCCAGCCAAAGTGGGTGTCCTTCCTTAGCTGTATGTAAGGATACTAGTGAGGGAGGGTCATGTCGTTTTGTGGCGAGTTGGTGTTCATGTATCCTGGTGGCTAGTTTTCAGCCTGTTTGTCCAATGTTGTATTTGTTCTGGTCCTTGCACGGCATTTTGTAAATGACGTTAATTTGTCTTGTGTCTGTATTGGGTCTTCCAAGTTCATTAGCTGCTGTTTTAGTGTGTTGGTGGGCTACCGTGAGTCGTCTGGCAGTCATTTCCAAGGTGTCTTTGATGTAGGGTGGGTGGCAGGGGTTTCTGGACGTATTCTGTCTGCTTGTTTGGGTTTGTTGCTGAGAAATCGGCGGGCTGTGTTCATTGGGTACCCCTTTTTGAATACACTGTATACTCTGCTCTGCGTAGTTCCTAGAAGCATAGCGTTCCGACCGGAATTCCATCAACAAACTCACCCAGTTAGACCCCATCTACCACCCCCTTTCGAAAAAGAACAGGAAATGGCATCACCACAGGAAATGACATCGCCACCGGAAATGGCGTCGCCACCGGAAATGACATCACCGGCCCAAAAATATCAACAGAAAGCAGGAATCGTCAGCAGTGCTTCACCCGGGTGGCCCACTGAAGATGCTACCTAGTAGGGTGACGAAACGTCTGGAAATGAACCTTCCAACTCAGCGAGCGAACCTCCTTCCAGAAACCCAATCAACTCTAGCACTCAGCTTACCAAATAAACCAGGTCTTCCCAATTGCATTACATTCGCTGGAGGCTCACTGATGATGTTACCTCGCGTGGTGAGCAATCCGACCACCTGAGCTACAACCTTTCGCCCAACTCTCATACAGCGGTCGGAACTCAAAGGTGCGGCGTTCTGAAATGCTCCCACACAGAGGCTGCGAGGTCTGCTCAGTCATTCCGGAACTTTCTGCTTCTTTATGTGTACTTGCTGACTGATTAAATAATGCCCCTGCATTGATTTATCGCCTGAGGACTACACTTGGCCTCCGCTCTCCAGGCTAAAACAACACAAAATGACAAATAGATCAAGTGTCTTTGGATCATCATATAGGAACCAGGCAATCTATACAAAAACAGACTGGATTTATTTTCTCAATCAACTAAGGAGAAACGTTTCACTTGAGTAAAGCAAATTGCTGAAGTGACTCCATAATCCTCAGCACAATAAAATAATACAGTGTAATTACACACCAGCCTAAGAATAATATTAAAAGTTCATCCTCTTAATACTGAAGCTGTCCTTTTTTTCCATGGTCACCATAAGCCAGATGAACAATGTCAGAGATGAGGGGTCGACGGAAGGTAGAATACTCCACAGAAGTGCTATCCCACCAGCAAAACACATTTCAGGACAAAACGCACATCAGGGACAATGAGAGAGAGCTCCAGTCCATCCCGAACGCTGTCCCCGTCCTGGGAATGTTTGATGGGGACAATGTGCAAGGAGCGTTTACTTGCAATGCTATATCTGCCCTGGACAGAGGTCCCTCTACAGGCACATTATAGTCTCTCTGAACAACACTGGAAAAGCGCAGCAGGTCAGGCAGCATCCAAGGAGCAGGAGAATCGACGTTTCGGGCATTAGAAGGGCTTATACCCGACACGTCGATTCTCCTAGCTCCTTGGATGCTGCCTGACCTGCTGAGCTTTTCCAGCAACACATGTTTCAGCTCTGATCTCCAGCATCTGCAGTCCTCACTTTCTTTCGTCTGAATGGTACCACCAGTAGCACAAAGGGTCTGGTACAATTGCAACATTTAAAGGGCATTTGGATGGGTATATGACTAGGAGGGGGATGGGCCGGGTGCTGGCAGGTGGGGCTAGATTGGGTTGGGATACCATGTTGGGCCGAATGGCCTGTTTCCGTGCTGTACGTCTCTATGACTATGATTCTAAAACCCAGGGGCTGATTTAACCGAAATTCAAATGAGAAACGTTGGAGCTGATAGAACTCATGCTCATACCACACCAAAACACACTTTACTTACACACGGTAACTCCCTGATTCCCACAGAGTCCAGCTCCCTCAGAGTCCGGCTCCCTCAGCGTCCAGCTCCCTCAGCGTCCAGCTTCCTCAGAGCACAGCTCTCTCAGATTCCAGCTCCCTCAGTGCCCAGCTCCCTCAGACCCCAGCTCCCTCAGAGCCCAGCTCCCTCAGAGCCCAGCTCCCTCAGAGCCCAGCTCTCTCAGAGCCCAGCTCCCTCAGCGTCCAGCTCCCTCAGAGCACAGCTCCCTCAGAGTCCGGCTCCCTCAGAGTCCCGCTCCCTCAGAGCCCAGCTCCCTCAGCGTCCAGCTCCCTCAGAGCCCAGCTCCCTCAGAGTCCAGCTCCCTCAGAGTCCAGCTCCCTCAGAGCCCAGCTCCCTCAGAGTCCGGCTCCCTCAGAGTCCGGCTCCCTCAGAGTCCAGCTCCCTCAGCGTCCAGCTCCCTCTGAGTCCAGCTCCCTCAGAGCCCAGCTCCCTCAGAGCCCAGCTCCCTCTGATCCCAGCTCCCTCTGAGTCCAGCTCCCTCTGATCCCAGCTCCCTCAGAGCCCAGCTCCCTCAGAGTCCAGCTCCCTCAGAGTCCAGCTCCCTCAGAGCCCAGCTCCCTCAGAGCCCAGCTCCCTCAGCGTCCAGCTCCCTCAGAGACCAGCTCCCTCAGAGCCCAGCTCCCTCAGAGCCCAGCTCCCTCAGAGCCCAGCTCCCTCAGCGTCCAGCTCCCTCAGAGACCAGCTCCCTCAGAGTCCAGCTCCCTCAGAGCCCAGCTCCCTCAGAGCCCAGCTCCCTCAGCGTCCAGCTCCCTCAGAGACCAGCTCTCTCAGAGTCCCGCTCCCTCAGCGTCCAGCTCTCTCAGCGTCCAGCTCCCTCAGAGCCCTGCTCCCTCAGAGCGCAGTTCCCTCAGAGCCCAGCTCCCTCAGAGCCCAGCTCCCTCAGAGCGCAGTTCCCTCAGAGCCCTGCTCCCTCAGAGTCCCGCTCCCTCAGAGCCCAGCTCCCTCAGAGCCCAGCTCCCTCAGAGTCCCGCTCCCTCAGCGTCCAGCTCTCTCAGCGTCCAGCTCCCTCAGAGCCCTGCTCCCTCAGAGCGCAGTTCCCTCAGAGCCCAGCTCCCTCAGAGCCCAGCTCCCTCAGAGCGCAGTTCCCTCAGAGCCCTGCTCCCTCAGAGTCCCGCTCCCTCAGAGCCCAGCTCCCTCAGAGCCCAGCTCCCTCAGAGTCCCGCTCCCTCAGAGCTCAGCTCCCTCAGAGTCCAGCTCCCTCAGAGCCCAGCTCCCTCAGAGCCCAGCTCCCTCAGAGTCCGGCTCCCTCAGAGTCCAGCTCCCTCAGCGTCCAGCTCCCTCAGAGTCCCGCTCCCTCAGAGCCCAGCTCCCTCTGAGTCCAGCTCCCTCTGATCCCAGCTCCCTCAGAGCCCAGCTCCCTCTGATCCCAGCTCCCTCAGAGCCCAGCTCCCTCTGATCCCAGCTCCCTCAGACCCCAGCTCCCTCAGAGCCCAGCCCCCTGAGAGCCCAGCTCCCTCAGACCCCAGCTCCCTCAGAGCCCAGCTCCCTCAGAGTCCAGCTCCCTCAGAGCCCAGCTCCCTCAGAGTCCAGCTCCCTCAGACCCCAGCTCCCTCAGAGTCCAGCTCCCTCAGAGTCCAGCTCCCTCAGAGTCCAGCTCCCTCAGAGCCCAGCTCCATCAGAGCCTGTGAGCATGAACAGTGAAACACAATTATCAGATCAAAAAGGATTGCATGCACATTCCCCGTTGTAGCATGACAGCTCTGAATGACCAACAGTGTAGGCTTCCCATGTCTTCGCTCCAAATGTCAGGCTCCCTCATCCTCACAGACATTTTACTTTTTACTGTAAATGGAGACTTCATCATAAAGTAAAAGTCTTTTTTTTTGTGGACTCAGGTCTACTTCCCCACCCACTCAGTCTTAAATCCTGTACTTTTCAAAACCTTGCCTTAAAAAAATATTCAACAGTGTAGCCTCAACTGTTTCCCGGGTCCATGGAATTCTACAGAATTCTTTGGAAGAAAAAAATTCCTGTTCAGTTCAATCCTAAATCTGCTCCCTTGTTATTTTATGCCCTTAGTTCTAATGACAATGGAAACAACCTCCCTGCTTCTATTATATGAATTCCCTTCATAATTTCATGTTTCTATAAGATTCCCCCCCCCCCCCAAATTCTTTTAAATTCCAGTGAGAATAATCCCACTCTCTTCAATCTGTCCTCACAAGCCGACCCTCTCAACCTCTTCTCCATCCCCTCCAGTCCTCTACTCACGTAAGGAGACCCAACCTGTACATAACTCTCCGCCTGCGGCCTCACCAGCGCCCTCCGAAGCTGCCTATTTTCAAACTCTATCCCTCTCGCAAACCCCTTTCGCCTTCTTACTTATGTGCTGTACCTATAAACCATGCAGCATTTTTCCACCATTTAAGTGATAGTCCGTTTTGTTGTGGTTCTGTTCGCCGAGCTGGGAATTTTTGTTGCAGACGTTTCGTCCCCTGTCTGGGTGACATCCTCAGTGCTTGGGAGCCTCCTGTGAAGCGCTTCTGTGACGTTTCCTCTGGCATTTATAGTGGTTTGTCTCTGCCCCTTCCGGTTGTCAGTTGCTGTCCGCTGCAGTGGCCGGTATATCGGGTCCAGATAGAATTTATGGATGAGTGCCATGCCTCTAGGAATTCCCTGGCTGTTCTCTGTTTGGCTTGTCCTATAATAGTAGTGTTGTCCCAGTCGAACTCATGTTGCCTGTCATCTGTGTGTGCGGCTACTAAGGATAGCTGGTCGTGTCGTTTCGTGGCTAGTTGGTGTTCATGGATGCGGGTTGTTAGCTGTCTTCCTGTTTGTCCTATGTAGTGTTTTGTGCAGTCCTTGCATGGGATTTTGTACACTACGTTGGTTTTGCTCATGCTGGGTATCGGGTCCTTCGTCCTGGTGAGTTGTTGTCTGAGAGTGGCTGTTGGTTTGTGTGCTGTCCGAGTGGTCGCAGTGGTCTGGCTGTCAGTTCGGGAATGCTCCTGATGTATGGTAGTGTGGCTAGTCCTTTGGGTTGTGGCATGTCCTCGTTCCGTTGTCTTTCCCTTAGGCATCTGTTGCGCCGGTAGTCCATTTTGCTGTTATTCCTACCAAAATGGATGCCAATATTGAACACCAGCTTTCAGACTTTTGCCCACTCACTTGACCTATCTATGTCCCTCTACAGACACTCAGTGTGCTCTGCACGCACGTTGCTCTGCCACTTAGCCTAGAGTCATTTGCGAACTTTGACGCACTCCATCTGGCCCCCACAAATTCAAATCACCCATGTAAGTTGTAAGCAATTGTCATCCCAACACTGATCCCTGAGGCGCGCCATTGACCACTGGTCACCAACCAGACAAACATGGAGGAAACGAGCTCTGAGGACGCTGGAGATCAGAGTCGAGAGCGTGTTGCTGGAAAAGCGCAGCAGCATCCGAGGAGCAGGAGAGTCGACGTTTCGGGCCTAAGCCCTTCATCAGGAATGAGGCCTGGAGCCTCAGAAATGGGAGGGGGTGGGGCTGGGGAGAAGGTAGCTGAGAGTGCAATAGGTGGAGGGAGGTGGGGGTAAAGGTGAGAGGTCAGAGGGAGCAGATAGGTGGGAAGGGAGATTGGCAGGTGGGACAGGTCATGGGGACGGCGCTGAGCTGGAAGGTTGGAACTGGGGTGAGGTGGGGGGTGGGGGAGGGGAAATGAGGAAACTGGTGAAGTCCACATTGACGCCCTGGGGTTGAAGTGTTCTTCCTCCAGGAGTCGGGTGGTGAGGGAGCGGCGATGGAGGAGGCCCAGGACATGCATATCCTCGGCAGAGTGGAAGGGGAGTTGAAATGTTCAGCCACCGGGTGGTGGGGTGTCCCGGAGATGTTCCATACATTGGGGCGACTGGATACCTTCTCGCAGAACGTTTTAGAGATGCCTGGAGGAATATGTGGTATATATTTGTAGAATAGGTCGTCTGTTTTAATATCCTGAGCTAATTTACTCTCATAATCTAGCTTATCTCTCTTTGTGAGCTTTTCTCTGTTGATTTTAAGATTAGATTTGATTAGATTAGATTACTTACAGTGTGGAAACAGGCCCTTCGGCCCAACAAGTCTACACCGACCTGCCAACCACCCATACCCTTACATTTACCTCTTATCTACACTACGGGCATTTTTTTAGCATAGCCAATTCACCTGACCCGCACATCTTTGTGACTGTGGGAGGAAACCGGAGCACCCGGAGGAAACCCACGCAGACACGGGGAGAACGTGCAAACTCCACACAGTCAGTCGCCTGAGGCGGGAATTGAACCCAGGTCCCTGGCGCTGTGAGGCAGCAGTGCTAACCACTGTGCCACATTTCCCAATCCTCGAAGTTTCCCATTAACCTTTTCCACTTTGTATGCAGGAGCTTTTGATTTGACGCCCTCCTTTATTTCCTGCGCTACCCACGGCTGATTATCCCTTTTCCTACGGTCCTTCCTTTTCACCGGCGTCTACTTTGGCTGGACTCATGAAAAATTGCTTCCGAAGTTGTTCCTCAATTGTCCCACCCTACAGTCTTTGCTGCCATTCTACCCCAGCTGACTCCTCCCCCATTCCTTCGGTTAGAACATAGAACAATACAGCACAGAACAGGCCCTTCGGCCCACCATGTTGCGCTGAATATTTGTCCCAGCTTAAGCACCTCTCCATGTACCTATCCAATTGCCGCTTAAAGGTCGCCAATGATTCTGACTCTGCCACTCCCACAGGCAGCGCATTCCATGCCCCCACCACTCTCTGGGTAAAGAACCCACCCCTGTCATCCCCCCCTATACCTTCCACCCTTCACCTTAAATTTATGCCCCCTTGCAACACTCTGTATAGAACATAGATAAACACAAGACACTTGTGTTGGATTTTACTTCCTCACTCTCCATTCTGTATTTTCCCCATACTGTGGTCGTTCTTCCATTAATTATTCCTGCCTCATTCCTGATGAAGGGCTGGTGCCCGAAACGTCGAATTTCCTGTCCCTTGGATGCTGCCTGACCTGCTCCTGGGCTTGAACCAGCAACACATTTTCACCTCATTACAACAGGACCGTATCTAGAATAGGTTCGTCGAGTGGTGCTTCCTCAGGAAGGGCTTGTGCCCGAAACGTCGATTTTCCCTGCTCCGCGGATGCTGCCTGACCTTTGCTGTGCTTTTCCAGCGCCACTCTAATCTAGACTCTGGTTTCCAGCATCTGCAATCTAGAATAGCCTGCTCTCTCTCGTCGGTTCCTTTGCTTGAGGAAACTATCGCAGACATATTCTATAAGCACCTCCTCAAGGCTGCTTTGATGGGCTTAGATTGACCCACCAATATGGAGATTACAACCCCGCCCGCCGTGATAATTGCTGTACCATTTTGTACACGCACCAGTTTGCCCCCATCATGATGTTACTGTTTGGTGGCTGATTGACTGAGCTCATCCTATTTTTAATTTCCACCCACCTTGATTCAACCTTTCTTCCCATAGAATCGATGTCATCTCTCACCCTGACATCATCCTTCGATATTAGAGCCCACTTTTCCTCCCTTCGGAATAATCTGATAAGCCCAGGATGTGGACTGGTTGGGCCGAAGGGCCTGTTTCCACACTTCTTTTTGAATCTTAACGCCTCCAGCAGAAGAATTTTCCTAAACATTCTCTCTTTTTACCTGTTATTAACCAGTTTCCACTCATCTTAGTGCTGCGCTGGTCAGCTGTTTCTTATTTTCTTATTTACTATCCTGACTCTTATTTCCCTCGGGTCCCTTCACTCACACAAACTAACTCAGAGCCTCCCCTTCGGGAGAATTCCTAGAAGCAGGAACTCTATCAACAAACGCAGCAAGTTAGACATCCATCTACCACCCCCCTGAGAAAAAGAGGAAGTGACTTCACCACAGGAAATGACGTCGCCAAACCAAAGAAACAAATACAAAGCAGGAATTATCAGCATTACTTCGCCCTGAGGCCCACTGAAGATGTTACCTCATAGGGTGACGAAACGTCTGGAATTGAACCTTTCAGCTCAGCGAGCAAGCCTACATCCAGAACCTCAAGCTGAGCTACAAATCTTCTCCAAACTTGCCTCCCCTTAGGTTTCCATGTCCCGGCCAAGCTAGTTTAAAGTCTACCCGATAGTCCGAGCAAAATCACCGGCAAAAATATTGGTCCCATCATTGTTTGGGTGAAGACCATTCCCCAAAGTTGGTCTCAATTATTGAGAAATCTAAAGCCCACCCTCCAGCGCCGTTCCCCCAGTCATGGACTAAACTGCCCAGTCTGCCAACTCCTCGCCTCACCAGCACATGGCACAGGTAGTAATCCTAACTTTCAATCTGACTCCCAACTCCCGAAATTTCGCCTTCGGGCCCTCATCCCTCTTCTCACCTGTGGCACGAGTATCAACCTCTACCACGGCCGCGGATGGGGTCCTGCCACCGCCCTCTGGCCGCTCAGTCACCCGAAAGACGCTTGGGCAAGGGAGAGTCCTGTTGTCGCGACAGCAGCTGGAAGATCGAGACTCCCACCCCGACCATCCTAACCACCTTTTTCTCCCTGTTCTGTGCCGCTGAGCGTGGATTCGGTTTTGGCTGCCACGCCCTGAGGTATCATCACCGTCGCCGGAACTCGGGAACCTGAGGAGCTTCCTGAACTACCCTGCCTCGCCTCATGTTTGAGTGTCACTGTCACCCGTTCCTAATCCTCCTGCTCGCTTGTGGGGGGACTACGGCCTTGTACATGCTGTCTGCATAACTCTCATTCTCCCGGATGCTCCTTTGCGCTTCCAGACCATGTTCAAGCTCCATAATCCAGCACGTGACTTGGATGTACTGATGGCACCCCCATTGCTTATCGATGTAAACAGCATTCAAGAAGTCCCGTGTGTTATGGGCGGAGCATATCGCTCGAAGGACTGGCCTACGGTTCCGTTAATTAACCCCAAAATTACTCACTGAGTAAAACAAAATCTAAATTTCACTAACGAACTAACGGTTAACTAGTAAGTATAGAAAATTCAGCCGGTTTTTATGATTAAAGCACGGTGGCTCAGTGGTTAGCACTGCTCCCTCACGGTGCCAGGGACCCGGGTTCGATTCCAGCCTCGGGCGACTATCTGTGTGGAGTTTACATTCTCCCCGTGTCTGCGTGGGTTTCCACCGGATGCTCTGGTTTCCTCCCACAGTCACAAAGATGTGCAGGTTAAGTGAGTCGGCCGTGCTAAATCGCCCGTCACGTCCAGGGATGTGTAGGTTAGGTACATTAGTTAGGGGGAATGGGTCTGGGTGGGTTACCCTTCGGAGGGTTGGCGTGGACTGGTTGGGCCGAAGGGCCTGTTTCCACGCTGAAGGCATGATATGATTCTAAGTTCGGCTCACCCCTGAGACAGGGCAAAGATTTAGAGCTGCAAATGCTGGAGATTAGAGACGTGAGTGTGGCGCTGGAAAAGCACAGCAGGTCAGGCAGCATCCGAGGGGCAAGAGAATCGACGTTTCGGGTTAAAGCCTGAATTAGGCTCATTCCTGATGAAGGGCTTATGCCTGAAACGTCGACTCTCCTGCTCCTCGGACGCTGCCTGACCTGCTGTGCTTTTCCAGCGCCAAACTCTCGACTCGCCCCTGAAACAACCTATCACAAACTGGCTTGGCTGTGACGTCACTGCTCCCCCTGACCAGAAGCCATCTTGGCGTGCTTCTCTGCTCACTCCCCAGTCGCGTGTCTTTACCCACGAGAACTTGAGCTGCGACCTTTCCTCTTGTGCTGTCCTTGCCTCTCTCTGCTCAGCAGCACCAACAGCAGAAGGTCGCAGGCTCGAGTCCCTCCAAGTAGGCCCGAAGGCCCCAGGCTCGGTTGCCATGACAGTTTCCATTCTCCAAAATGTAGCAGCAGAGTGCAGACTCCCAAAACACTGACCTCTACCAGGGCATCATTCATCTCAACCTTACAGGAGGGGAGAATGGGACGATAGGATATAAGGTGCTGACCTCTGACTGGCCTGGGGTTGGCATCTCTCGTCCACTCTGCTCGCCAATAGATTTGTCCTTCGGCCTTTATGTTCACAAGAATGCTCTGCGGAAATTCCACCTTCGCTGTGGGGAAAGATGGCGAAAGGGAAGGTGGGGGGGCTGCGATAGCCAACAGACAGCGGTAGGAGGTAGATGGTGTGGGTCACAGAGCCATGATACGCACCAGAAACACGCACATTCCAGACAGAAATGAGACAACGGTGACCAAAACCAAAGAAGCCACTGATCCTTACAGGGCAAGCAGAGAGAAAAGAGATAAAAGTCAGAAGTAGTGGAGAGACGAACATTTGCAGGTCCAGCGTGTGGGGAAAATCACACACATAAATCGCGTCCTTTCCGTACAACGCCTCATGTCTCCAGCTTGCATCTCCTTCCTTCTTCAATGATTCCGGCCTGTCCAGCCCAATTCATGCCACACCAGATCCCTGTCCCACCGATTCCAATCGTCCATTCCTCCCTCACTGACCCACACTATCTCTCTCTCTCTCACCGATTCCCCAGCAGCTCCAGCGCTTTTCGGACTCCCCGTGCGCTCTGTTCCTTCAGTTAATTATTTCTCTCTCCTTCCTCGTTGACTCCCGTCTCACTTCCTCTCCCCCCACACTGATTTCCTCCCTATTTCGCTTGTCCCGAACTGATTCCCACTCTCCACTTTCGATGATGCTCCTTCTTCTCTCTCTCTCCTACCTCATTGATTCCTCTCTCTCTCTCTCTCTCTCTCTCTCTCGCTCCTTTCTCACTGTTTCCCATTCTCTCTCTCTCTTTCCTTACTGATTCTTCACTCTGTTCTCCCATACTGCTAACCCACACCCCCTCCACCCTCACTGATAACCCTCTCCCCTCACTGACACCTCCCTCATCCCTCACTGATTCACCTCCTTTCCCTCCTCCTTTGCTAGTTGTCCCTTCCTCCCCTCACTCTCTGTTTCTTCATTCTCTCTCTCTCTCTCTTCCTCCTCACTGATTCCCCATTCTCTCTCTCTCTTCCTCCTCACTCATTCCCCATTCTCTCTCTCTCTCTTCCTCCTCACTGATTCCCCATTCTCTCTCTCTCTCTCTTCCTCCTCACTGATTCCCCATTCTCTCTCTCTCTTCCTCCTCACTCAGGGTGTGAGGGAGGAGGGAGAGTGGGGGGAGTGGGTGTGAGGGAGGAGGGAGAGTGGGGGAGGGGGTGTGAGGGAGGAGGGAGAGTGGGACATGGGGGAGAGGGGGTGTGAGAGAGGAGGGACAGTGGGGGGAAGGGGGTGTGAGGGAGGAGGGAGAGTGGGGGGTGTGAGGGAGGAGGGAGAGTGGGGGAGGGCGTGTGAGGGAGGAGGGAGAGTGGGGGGAGGGGTGTGAGGGAGGAGGGAGAGGTGGGGGGAGTGGGTGTGAGGGAGGAGGGAGAGTGGGACTGGGGGGGG
>NW_026867603.1:405477-514984 GCF_020745735.1 Hemiscyllium ocellatum
GGAGAGTGAGGGGGAGAGTGAGGGTCTGGGTGTTAGGAGCGAGGGAGAGACATCATTTTCATCTGATTTCCACTCCATGTCATCCTGAACTAGGATTCCCAAAACTCTTTGCACCTCAGACTTCCGAAATCTTTCCCCGTTTAGAAGATTGTCTACATCTTCCTAGAGTGCTCAAATCCTTCTGCAGACTTCCAGCTCCCTCAACATTTCCTGCTCCTTTGGGTCACCAGCAAACCTCCCAACAAAACCCTCAGTTCCTTCAACTAAATCAGTCATTTATAATGTGAACAGTCGTAGTCCCAACTCTGACCTCATTGGAACTCCGCTGGTCACCGTCTGCTATCCTGACGGAGGTTCCTTTATCTCAACTCTCTGCTTTCTGCCAGTCAGTCAACTCCCCCTATCCTTGCCAGTATGATGACCCCCCCCCCCCCCCCCCCCCCCCCCCCCCCCCCCCCCCCCCCAACACCATGAGCTCTTAGTTAGCAGCGTCCTGTGCAGCCCCGTGTCAAAAACCTTCTGGAAATGCAAATAGATCACGTTCACTGGCACTCCTTTGTCTAAGGTGCTCATGACCACTTCGAAAATTCTCACAGTTTTGTTAATAAGCTCCCCTTGGCCAAGCAATGCTGCCTCTGCCCTATTTTACCTCGCGATTCTGCACTCTCATGCCTCGAACCTCTTAACCAACGATTGAAGCCAGACTAACTGGCTCGTCGTTTCCTGTCTTCTGCCTCCCTCCCTTTCTTTCGCAGGCAAAATAACTCTGCAAAGGCTGGTATCCCATCCCCCAGTCACCCTTTGTTGACATGTGGAGAACCCCTGACACTGATCCAACTCCCACAGAGCAAGCTGTGAGGCTGAGCAGACCCTCTGATGCTCCTTTTAACTTTGTCAGCCAGGGCTCCCTGTTTGGGCCAGGTTAGCAGACCCAATCAGGGAACTCCTATTCTGTGGGGTCTAGTTGGCTGACCTTGTTCCAATCGCTGCAGCAGGGTTGCTGCATTAACCACTTACCAGTCCCCTGGTGAACTCTTTTACGATCTCCACAGCTATCTCCTTAAGAACTCTGGGGAGTAGGCCATCCGGCCCAGGTGATTTATCTGCCTTCAGATCTTTCCGTTTTCCCGGAGAAAACTCCTCAGACGCTCACCTCTGCCCCCTGATTGTCGAGGGAGAATGGGAGCGTGGATTAAGGAAGAGTGCGGGAGTGTGAATGTGAGGTGGGGAGGGGAGATTGAGAGTGACTAAGGGGACGAGGAGGGTAAGGGGAGAATGGGATTGAGTAGGTTGGGGCAGTGGGAGTGAGGAGAGAGGGTCACTGAGACATACAGCACGTTAACAGACCTTTTGCTTCCAACTAGTCCATGCCATAGGAGACGTTCGTCAGGAGAAAAAGTGAGTGGGGAGAGGGGTGGTGAGCAGCGTAGGTAGGTGTGAGGCGAAAGGGACGTGGGTTTGGGGGGAGAGATGGACAGTGGGTGTGAGGACAGAGCTGTGAAGAAAGGGGGAGGGGATGTGAAGAGAGAGGGACTGTTTGTAATGAAAGAGGGGGTGTATGTGTGGATGTGAGGATAGGGAGAGTGAGTGGGAGGTGAGGCAGAGGGGATATAAGGAGAGGGGTGGAAGGGTGAGGAGGGAAGTGCTTAAGGAGAGAAGAGGGTGTGACGCAAAGGAGGTAGTGTGAGTAGAGGGGGTTCTGAGGGAGTTTGGTATCAGGCCGTTGGGGAAGTGGGTAGGGTCTATGGACAATAGTGAGAAGGACGTTGAGGAACAAATACATAGAGAGATCTCAGATATATGTAGGAATAATAAGGTTGTAATAGTAGGTAACTAATTTTCCACACATTGACTGGGACTACCAACGAGTCAAAGATTGAGATAGTGAAGAATTTAAATGTGTTCAAGAAAATTTCCTTTATCGAAATGTCAAGGCTTCTACTAAGAGAAGGAGCAAAACTTGACTTTCTCTTGGGTAATAAGGCAGGGCAAGTGACTGAAAGGATAGTGTGGGATCACGTTGGGTGTAGTGGTCATAATTCTATTAGTTTCAAAACAATCATGGTGAAGGATAAGCCCTCTACAAAAGTTCGAGATATGGGAAATTTTAATGGGAGAGACAAGAGCTTTCAAAAGTCGATTGGAATAGACTGTTTGCAAGTAAAGGGACATCTGATAAGTGGGAGGTTTATAAAAGTGTGAGAACAAGAGTTCAGAGTAATTATGTTCCTGTTAGAATAAGGCTGGTGGGGGTTAGGGAACGATAGACGAATAAAAATATTGAGGCTCTAATGAAGAATAATCAAGAATTGTGTATCAGAGTCATAGAGATGTACAGCATGGAAACATAAATCTCTTGAAGTGAAATTAAGTGAAAGGGTATTCTGAACAGGGAGATAAGGAAGGCAAAGAGGGTGTCTGAGATAGCCTTGGCAAATAAGGTTAAGGATACTGCACAGAAATTGGATAAATACATTAAGGACAAGAGAGCAACTATAATGAGAGTAAGGCCCCTTAAAAATCGAGCATGTTGCCTTTATGTTGAACGTCAGGAGATATTAAATGAATATTGTGCATCAGGTTTTTATGGTGGAGAAAGAAATAGAGGCTAGAGAACTCAAGAGAAATAAAAATTGCTGTTTTGAAAACAGTCCACAATACGGTAGAGGTCTTAGAAAACATAAAGATGAATAAATCTCCGGGACCTAATCGAGTGTACCCCAGGATGCTGTGTGAAGTTAAGGAAATTTAGGAGCCGATTTCAAAAATACTTGTATATTTCTGCACATGACTATGGGTGAGTCATGGGGTCCCAGTCCTTTGACCCAATATGTCCACGCTGCCAGATTTTCACCATCCAACCCGCCCCATTTGCCTGCATTTGGTTCATATTTCTCCATACCTATCCCATCCATTTTCCTGTCCAAATGTTTCTCAAATGACAACACTGTACTCACTCCAACTCCTACCTCTGGCTGCCCATTGTAGACATTCCCCACTCTCTGGGTAAAGAAATTTGCCCCTCCGAACCTTTTTGGATCTCTCCCCCTCATTGTAACCCAACGCCATCTCGTTTTAGATTCCCCTACCACTGGGGAAAAGCTGTTGGCTACCTACATTATCTATGATCTCTAAGGTCATCCCCAGTCTCCTACGTTCCAGGGAAAAGAATCTCAGCCTACCCAACCTCTCCTTACAGCTCAAACCTTCTAATCCAGGTAAATCATTTCTGCGCTCTTTCCAGTATAATCAGATCCTTTCTATAGTAGGACCACCAGAACTGCACGCAAAACTCCAAATGTGTCCTTCCCCCATGTCTTGTATAGCTGCAACAAGGTGTCACAACACCGATACTCAATGCCCTGACTGCTAAAAGCAAGCATGCTGAAAGTCTGTTCCTCCTCCCCTTTCTACTCCACTTTCAAGGAGCTATGAACCTGTATCTTTGTTCCATAGTCAGCGTCCTACCGCGTAAATCCTGCCCTGGTCGGACCTACCAAAATGCAACACCTAGCATTACTCTAAATTAAACTCCATTTGCCGTTCCTCAGGCCCAGTTAATCAGGATGGGGAGATACCGGTGTTGGACTGGGGTGGACAAAGTTAAAAATCACACCACACCAGATTATCGTCCAACAGGTTTATTTGGGAGTACTGGCTTTCAGAGCGCTGTCTTGTTCATCAGGTAACTTGTGGGGCAGGATCGTAAGGCACAGAATTGATAGCGAGAGAGCACAGTTCTGGATGTAGGTTTGCTCAGTGAGCTGAAAGGCTCGTTTTCAGACGTTTCATCACCATACTGGGTAACGTCATCAGTGAGACTCTGGATGAGGCACTCATGGCCTGGCCCGCTTTCTATTCATGTATATAGGTTTTCTTGGGGTTGGTGATGTCATTTCTGGTGGTGAGGTCATTTCCCGTTCTTTTTCTCAGAGGGTGGTAAATGGGACCCAAGTCAATGTGTTTGTTCGTAGGATTCCGGATGTCCCTCATCTGTATATGTACGGATACTAGTGAGAGTGGGTCATGTCTTTTTGTGGCTAGTTGATGTTCATGTGTCCCGTTGGCTAGTTTTCGGTCTGTTTGCCCAGTGTAGTGTTTGCTACAGTCCTTGCAAGCTATTTTGTTCATTGAATGTCCATTTGTTTTGAATACACTGTACACCTATACAAACCAAATGGGTACCTCATGAACACAGTCTGTCAATTTCTCAGCAACAAACCCAAAACACACAGACAAAACACGTCCAGAAACCCCTAGCCACTCTCCCCTTACGTCAAAGACGATCTCGGAAATGACGGCCAGACTACTCAGACCCCTTGGTACCATGGTAGCCCACAGACACACCAACACACTAAAATAGCAGCTATTGAACTTAAAAGACAACAAGCAACACTAACATCATTTACAAAATACCGTGCAAGGACTGTAACAAGCGCCACACTGGACAAACAGGCCAAAAACTAGCCACCAGGACCAATGAACACCAACTAGCCACAAAAAGACAGGACCCACTCTCACTAGTACCTGTACATACAGACGAGGAAAGACAGTACTTCGATGGGACAACACATCCATCCAAGGACAAGCCAAACACAGACATGCACGAGAATTCCCAGAAGCATGGCATTCCAACCAGAACTCCATGAACAAACACATTGACTTGGATCCCATTTACCACCCCCGGAGAAAAGGAACAGGAAATGGCATCGCCACGGGAAAAGACGTCAGCATAGGAAATGACATCACCAACCCAATGAAAGCTAAACACGTAACGAGAAAGTGGGCCATGTCACCAGTGCTTCATCCAGAGGCTCATCGATGACGTTACCTGGTATGGTGACGAAACGTCTGAAAACGAACCTTCCAGCTCCAGCGAGCAAACCTACATCCGGAACCTCAACCTGAGCTACAAATCTTCTGAAAACGCGCTGAAAGATCACAGTGTCATGCAGTTAAAATGAAATATTGAGCAAATCTAGATAGCTGTTCAGTCTTTCATCTTTTAGAATGGGGTTGCAGGTTTCGGTTCATTAATATGTAAATCCCAGAACTTCTTTTCAGTCACATTCTCGACAACTTAAGGATTTATATATAAAAAGCGACATTTCAGCTCAGACAATGTCTGAAAGATGTGAGGTTAGAGTCTGTCTAGATCCCAATCTTGAGTCAGACTGGTTCTATTTCCAAAGTAGGAATTTGGAAAATGTTGCATGGATTTACTGCCTGCAGGGTGCGTGTCTTTTGAGCAAAAAATAGAACGTATATGCAAATGTAAATTCATCCATAGACGTCTGTGTGTGCACGTGAGAGTGTGCGTGTTTGCGTGTGTGTGTGTGTGTGATGGAGTATAAGCCTGTGAGAGTGTGTGTGCATAGGTGAGAGTGTGGGGGGGGGGGTGTTGTGTGTGTGTGCGTGTCTGAGACAGCGTGTGTATGAGTGAGTGTGTATGTGTGCTTGTGTGTGTGTGTGTGTGTGTGCACGTGAGAGTGTGTGTGTTTGTGTGTGTGTGTGTGTGTGATGGAGTATAAGCCTGTGAGAGTGTGTGTGCATGGGTGAGAGTGTGGGGGGCGTTGTGTGTGTGTGTGTGTGTGTGTCTGAGACAGCGTGTGTATGAGTGAGTGTGTATGTGTGCTTGTGTGTGTGTGTGAGAGAGAGAGAGAGAGAGAGCGTATGGTGTAATGGCCTCACCTGTAGTGTGAAGTTAACCTAGGGTCTCAGTTGAGGTCATGCTCATAGCTATCAGCCTCTGCTCGGCCACTCTGGGTTGTCGCCTATCCTGAAGCCTGCCTTGTGGAGATGAAAGAGCAGTGCTGCAAAAGCTAGTGCTTCCAAATAAACCTGTTGGACTATAACCTGGTGTGATTTCTAACTTTGTACACCCGCCTTGTCCAACAGCGGTACCTTCAACTCGTTCTTGAATAATGCTCTGGAATTTTCTGTGTTCACTATTAAAGCAGAAAAATACTGCATGTTGTTCAGATGGGCCAAGGGGCTGAGTAGTGACAGATGGAGTTTAATTTAGACAAATGTGAGATGCGGCATTTTTGAAAGGCAAATGTTTGGATGACTAAGATTTGGTGCTAAAGTGGACAGTGAAGAAGGTTATGTGGGAATACAGCGAGATCTTGATCAAATGCGAGGTGCTGCATTTTGGGAAAGCAAATCTTAGCAGGACTTCTACACTTAATGGTAAGGACCTAGGGAGTGTTGCTGAACAAAGAGACCTTGGAGTGCAGGTTCATAGCTCCTGGAGTCGCAGGTAGATAGGATAGTGAAGAAGGTGTTTGGTATGCTTCCCTTTATTGGTCAGAGTATTGAGTACAGGAGTTGGGAGGTCATGTTGCGGCTGTACAGCACATTGGTTAGGCCACTGTTGGAATATTGTGTGCAATTCTGGTCTCCTTCCTATCGGAAAGATGTTGTGAAACTTGAAAGGGTTCAGAAAAGATTTACAAGGATGTTGCCAGGGTTGGAGGGTTTGAGCTACAGGGAGAGGCTGAACAGGCTGGGGCTGTTTTCCCTGGAGCGTCAGAGGCTGAGGGGTGACCTTATAGAGGTTTACAAAATTATGAGGGGTTTGGATAGGGTAAATCGGCAAAGTCTTTTCTCTGGGGTGGGGGAGTCCAGAACTAGAGGGCATAGGTTTAGAGTGAGAGGGGAAAGATATAAAAGAGACCAAGGGGGGCATCTTTTTCACACAGAGGGTGGTACGTGTGTGGAATGAGCTGCCAGAGGATGTGGTGGAGGCTGGTACAATGACAACATTTAAGAGGCGTTTGGATGGATATATGAATAGGAAGGGTTTGGAGGGATATGGGCCGGGTGCTGGCAGGTGGGACTAGATTGGGTTGGGATATCTGGTCGGCATGGACAAGTTGGCCTGTTTCCATGCTGTACATCTCTATGGGTTAAAACAAAATCACACAACACTAGGTTATATCCAACAAGTTTATTTGGAAGTTTATTTTGGAATGCTGCTCCTTCATCATCAGGTAACTTGTGAGACAGTCCACAATCACCTGACGAAGGGGCAGAGCTCCGAAAGCTAGTGCTTCCAAATAAACCTGTTGGACTATAACCTGGGTGTCGTGTGATTTCTAACTTTATTCAAGAACCCCAGGAGCTGTTTCCCCAGAATCCTGTCGAATACTTATCCCTTGAATTCCAGACCACAAAACAGAAAATGTCAGAGGGTCTGTTGATTATCAATTTGCGGTTGCAGACTGTGTGAAGTGTATGCTGCTTTCTCCTTGTAATTGTGACAATAACCGAAAATCCCGCGTGCTGTGGAAGGTGTTATCCAAACGATAGTTTTCCCCAACCTCACATTGCAAAATGATTTCCAAATCCATGTATTTATTATAATCTGTAACACGCATGCAAAATTAAGTTAAGCTTTTCAGACCCTGTCCCCCTTCCCCCCACCCCCCACCCCACTTTGTTACATCAGAAAATCTCGTCAAATCTCATTGGCATTCTCATTCTTCCTCCTCCTCGGCCTTCCTGTCCAGATAGGATGAGTCGACTCCCACCTCTTCGTAATCCTTCTCAAGCGAGGCTAAGTCCTCCCGGGCGTCCTGGAACTCCCCTTCCTCCAGGCCCTCCCCCACGTACCAGTGGACGAAGGCCCGCTTGGCGTACATCTTGTCGAACTTGATGTTGAGCCGGGTCCAGGCGAACGCAATGGCGGTGGTGTTGCTCAGCATACACAGAGCCCGCTGCACTTTGGCCAGGTCGCCCCCTGGCACCACCGTCGGGGGCTGGTAGTTGATGCCGACCTGTGGGGGAATGAAGGACAGTTGTCAGATATAATTTGCTTTGGACTGGGAAGTCCAGTGTTGACGGCCCATTAGCTGTCAGAGATAACTCTGAGCATCTTTTGTCTCTGGGTTATTTCAAAACCTCAGCTCGGTTCGTTCACTTTAATTAATCTTTTAATTTCAAAAGGTCAGCTTCCCCTTGGGAAAGGATAAAACTTAGGGACAGGAGGATGCCATTTGCTCTAGCCACCTAACCATTTCACGTGGGGCTAATTGTGACCTCAATTTTGTTATTCAACTCCCAATACCCTGCGAATTTCTTGGTAAGGAACTTGTCTCCCTCTATCCTTAAGGAGAGAAAGTGAGGACTGCAGATCAGAGCTGAAAAATGTGTTGCTGGAAAAGCGCAGCATCCAAAGAGCAGGAGAATCGACGTTTCGGGCATGAGCCCTTCTTCAGGAATGGGGAGAGCGTGTCCCCTCCTCCCGAGCGCTTGGCACGCTCTCCTCATTCCGGAAGAAGGGCTCATGCCCGAAACGTCGAGTCTCCTGCTCCCTTGGATGCTGCCTGACCTGCTGCGCTTTTCCAGCAACACATTTTTCAGCTCCCTCCATCTTTAAAGTATTTCAACAATCCAACCCCACTGCATTCTACGGGATAAGGCTCCAAAAGATTCATGACCCTCTGACAAAATAAATGTTGCCTCAACCTTAAACAGGAGACCCTTTTCTTTGCTCCCTAGTTTAATTCCATGCCATGAGTATGACCTGGACAGAATATTGTTCACCCCTTATCAAGTTCACTCATCCCGGGGCTCCAAGGATTGAACTCAATTCCTACTGACCTTGAACCCAGTGGGACACCAATCTACAAACTGAATCGAGCGTTTGCTCTTGATGGTGGCGATGGCAGCGTTGACGTCCTTGGGCACCACGTCCCCTCGGTACAGCATGCAGCACGCCATGTACTTGCCCTGGCGCGGGTCGCACTTCACCATCTGGTTGGCCGGCTCGAAGCAGGCGTTGGTGATCTCCGGCACCGAGAGTTGCTCGTGGTAAGCCTTCTCAGCAGAGATGAGGGGGGCGAAGGTGGCCAGGGGGAAGTGGATGCGGGGGTAGGGGACCAGGTTGGTCTGGAACTCCGTCAGGTCCACGTTGAGGGCGCCGTCGAACCGGAGCGACGCGGTGATGGAGGACACCACCTGGGCGATGAGGCGGTTGAGGTTGGTGTAGGTCGGCCTCTCGATGTCCAGGTTCCGCCGGCACACGTCGTAAATGGCCTCGTTGTCCACCATGAAGGCGCAGTCGGAGTGCTCCAGGGTGCAGTGGGTGACCAGCACCGAGTTGTACGGTTCGACCACCGCGGTGGAGATCTGGGGAGCCGGGTAGACGGAAAACTCCAGCTTGGATTTCTTGCCGTAGTCGACGGAGAGCCTCTCCATCAGGAGGGAGGTGAAACCGGAGCCGGTGCCTCCCCCGAAACTGTGGAAGACGAGGAAGCCCTGGAGCCCTGTGCACAGATCAGCCTTCGAGGGAACAAGCACATTAAGTATGACGTGAATATTTTTTCGACGTATAAGCGCTGTCGCTAAAAGTACGAGGTTAGGGCTGAGAAAGTTGGAAGCAAGGCCCCTGATTCCCCGAAGTCTGTTCACTATTTTCAAGTGAAGTGAGATGGAATAAACCCCACTTGTGGCTCCAACAACACTCAAGATACTCAACACCGTCCAGCACAAAGCACACATTCACTCCTTCCCACCAACAGCAGTGTGTACCATCTACAAGATGCACTGCTGTTAGCCATCAGTATTTCTTCCACAGCCTCTTTGCAATCATGCGACCTCTCAGGTTTAGGAGGAGAAGGATAGCAGGGAACACGTTGCCCCCCAAGCCACTTACCATCTGGAGCTGGAAAGAACTCGCTTCTGTCACACCGGGTCTGACATCCCCCTGTGCAGCAGCACCACTGGACCGCCACGGTTCAAGGCAACACACTATCGCTTCTCAAGTACAATTAGGGAGAGGAAACAAATAACGGATAGGCTAACGTATACATTTCATGAATCAGTTAAAAACGAGAAAAGCATCCTCAAAACGGGGAGTGCACATGGTGGAGAACTTTGGGAAATTGTATTCAGTCAGAGAAGGTACCTGAGCAAAACCAAGCTTCCAACCAAAATCCAGCAACTGGTTTGAAGCCTTCGGAATATTTTGAATTCTTTCACAGGATGTGGGAATTGGCTGCCCATTTTGAATTCCTCTTGAGAACTGAATGTCCCATTAAGGGACACCTATAGTTAGCCGCACTGTAATAAGGCTGCAGTCATATAGGACAGACAGGTAGAGACGGGAAATTTGACACACGTCTTTCTGGAAAAGGACATCGAGCAGGATTGGTTTTTGCAAAAGTCAACAGTAGTTTCATAGTCATCAGAGATTTATTATTCAAGATGTATTCATTGTGGGCAGGCACGGTGGCACAGCGCCTAGCACTGCTGCCTCACAGCGCCGGAGACCTGGGTTCAGTTCCCGACTCAGGCGACTGACTGTGTGGAGTTTGCATGTTCTCCCCGTGTCTGCGTGGGTTTCCACCGGGTGCTCCGGTTTCCTCCCACAGTCCAAAGATGTGCGGGTCAGGTGAATTGGCCAGGATAAATTGCCCGTAGTGTTAGGTAAAGGGGTAAATGTAGGGGTATGGGTGGGTGGCGGGTCAGTGTGGACTTGTTGGGCCGAAGGGCCTGTTTCCACACTGTAAGTAATCTAATCTAATTATACTGAGACTCTAAAAGGCATGCTGGTTATATTTTAATGTCTACAGATTTAAATCGTTTCCCAAAGGCACTTTGATAGTTATTGAAGAAAGGTGTGTAATATAAGGGAGGGGGGGTGGGGTGCCAGTTGGGAGGGGTGAGGTGGGGTGAAGCGCAGAGCAAGGCAGATGAGTGGGAACAGGGTTTTGAGCTGTTGGGAGGGGGTGAGTCATGCTCGGGTGGAGGCTTTTGGCAGGTGAGTCACGAGTGTGGTGCTGGAAAAGCACAGCAGGGCGGGCAGCATCCGAGGAGCAGGAGAATCGACGTTTCAGGCGTAATGATTCCCGATGAAGGGCTTTATGCCCGAAACATCGATTCTCCTGCTCCTTGGATGCTGCCCGGCCTGCTGCGCTTTTCCAGCACTGCGTTCTCAACCCTGCGGGCTTTTGGTACCAGTGTCAAGATGAGCAGCGCGTGTGGTCAGGCGAGGCATTGAGTCAGTGCGCATCAGAGGGCAAAGGTCTGACATGGTGTAAGGTTGGGGTGAGTAGGTGTTCACTTTAATAGCGTGTCAGCATAGGTTTTGTTTTTAACGCTAACGTCCCTGGATAAGTGAGCTCAGGTGAACTGGAACTCTGAGCAACGTCAAGGAGTGTTCTCAGAGGGTTCCAGGTACAGGTCAAAGGCCAGATGTTTCATCTTCCTGAGTAAATCCATAGTGCCGATCTACAACGTCAGAGGGGGATGCATGAAAGACTATCTGGCTAATGGAAGATCTGGAGCAAGCAGAGGATGAATGATGGGCTGCAGATAATTTCACTGGGAAATTCCAGCCAACTCAACTAATAAAACCTACCACCTTCCGGACCCGATCCAAGACCAGATCCACGATCTCCTTGCCCACGGAGCAGTGGCCCCGGGCGTAGTTATTAGCCGCGTCCTCCTTCCCGGTGATCAGCTGCTCAGGGTGGAAGAGCTGTCGGTAGGTGCCGGTGCGGATCTCATCTGGGGGACAGGGAAACAGAGAGGTCACAACAGGAACCTCAGGTCATATTTCAGTGGGAGCACTGAGCGCGCCAGCCTGCCTCCCCCCCCCCAAATCCCTCCTCTTACCGATCACGGTGGGCTCCAGGTCTAGGAACACCGCTCGGGGAACGTGCTTTCCCGCCCCGGTCTCGCTGAAGAAGGTGTTGAAGGAGTCGTCCCCACCTCCGATGGTCTTGTCACTGGGCATCTGTCCATCCGGCTGGATGCCATGCTCCAGGCAATACAGCTCCCAACAGGCATTCCCAATCTGTACGCCGGCCTGGCCGACGTGGACAGAAATACACTCACGCTAAAAAATAAAAGCCAGAACCAAGTCATTATTCCCACAGGAAGAAGAGGAGAAATGTGTCTTGGTTTTAACACTGTGACGCTCAAACAAAGATCGCAGGCAGCAAAACAAACCAACAGGTTCTGGATCCCATCCATTCCCCCCCCCCCCCCAAAAAAAGATCTTCCAGTCAACCACATCCTCTGCTCCTGTTCAAGGTCAGGCAAGGTCCAAGTGTCCCTGATCGTCTGGATCAGAGAGATAAGCAAACGCAGTGTCAGTCACTTGTGATTCCTTTGTGCAGGAACACCCCCCCCGAAGAAGATGAATTGGATTTGGTGGCCCCCTTTCCATCAGCGACAGGGCTGACCCCCATCCATCACAACCTCAATCACTCTACACCAACTACCCCCCCATTAGTCTGACAATCATATATCACCCCCCTTTTCATCTTAACCTCTGAACCACCACAATCCTGATCGGACCCCCCCATCTCTCTGAACCCCCATTCCCTTCCCCCCTCCCCTTGACCGCTGGTGACCTCTCTGCCTCAGCCACCCTCCGCATTCTAACCCACGCCCTTACCATAATGCCCCGCCTATTGCCGCTGCCTGCTCCCGATCTGGTGCGCGCACCCCCTTGGGCGCCCGCCTTATTTATACCGCGCAGCGTTCGGCCGATCCGAGCTCTGATTGGTGGCTGGGGACAATGGGCTCTTGTTGCTCGGACAACACGTCAAACAAAGGCCTGATTGGCTACATCGTGGGGCCCCGTGTCGTCACAATTGATGAGGGGAGGAGCCCACAGTGAAACTGACAGGTGGGTTATGTCATCAGGGGCAGGTCTGAGGCCATTCCTCAGGGACTTATCAGACCTTTCAGCTCAGTCATAGTCTCATCTGAGGCAACCCTTCACTGGTACCATGCCCAACACTACTATAGGTGGTACATCAAAACCAGCACCCTTTTGCATTTGTCCTTGCAATGTAAGCCCTCTTGGCAAAATCCTATAATAGCAATCTCCAGTTATCAATGCAGAGTCATCAATGCAAAAAAAAAGTCATTGACTCTTTTAACCTACACGTGACAATGTGGTCAGCTGTTAACAAATCTCTGGACAGGTCGAGATTGCCAATAAATGACCTATCCAGTAACCCCCCACACATCCCCTGAACCAAGAAAGAGAATGGGAGGAAATTAACCAACAGGGGCACCAAAGGCCACGTTCTCTGGATTGCACCCAAGCCAAGCACAACAGAGAAAATAAAAATGAAACGAAGATAGCTAAATGCGTGGCGACAGGCAAATGTGGAAGGAGGTGGGGGGATGGGGGAGAAGACTTTAGATCCCAGCTGTGGGGGAGATTAGATCTGTTAGATCTAGCCCAGATGGTCTGTACCTAAACAGAGGCAGACATTAATTTTTTGCAGGACATTTTGTGACCACTACTGGGAAAGTTTAACCTGCCTGGCAGGGATGTGGGAACCAGGAAAGAATATCAGAGAGGAATACCGATGTGCACAAATTCCTGGGAGCGAGAGATTGCAACGGATTAGAGAATCAAATACTAAAGGACAAAGTCATCAAGTTTAAACTAGGGTTTCTGTACATGCAGAGCAAATAACATTTGTGAGTTACAGATAGATTGAGGTGTGATAATACATTGCAGTTTTCTGGATCAGTGGTGCTGGAAGAGCACAGCAGTTCAGGCAGCATCCAAAGTGCAGCGAAATCGACATTTCGGGCAAAAGCCCTTCATCAGGAATAAAGAGACTTGGCTCAAGGATGGGGGTTGAACATTCTTAAGAACAAACTAAACAGGAAGGATAGGGACAGGAAGAAAAAGAGGGAATAGGTGATCGCACTAGATGTGGAAAGCATTTCAAGGTTCCAGAAAGAGGCAAAAACAAAAATTGCTGGTAAAACTCAGCAGGTCCGGCAGCAGCTGTGGAGAGAGATCAGAGTTAACGTTTCAGGTCCTTCCTCAGAACTCACGGGGAAGACTGAGAGGTAGAGGATGTCACAATGGGGGGGGGGGGGGGGGGGGCAAGGTCACGCATTTGGCTGGGGCAAAATAACAAATGCTGACATGACTCAGAGTAGTCCTTAGGCCACAAACTAGTGCAATTGGTGTTGAGGAAAGCACTTGCAAGAAGATTATACAAGGGTGCAAAACCTGTAGAGCACTTACAATGGGTGACTTTGATTATCTGAATGTACGCTGGACTAGTCACAGTGGCATGAGCACAGAGGGGGAAATGTCCCTCAGGGATCTTGAAAACTTCCTGCAACAGTGTAAATAAAAACAAAAATTAGAAGCAGGAATAGGCCATTCCGCCCTCAAGCCAATTGTATTAGATTAGATTCAGTGTGGAAACAGGCCCTTCGGCCCAATAAGTCCACACCGACCCGCCGAAGCGCAACCCACCCATACCCCTACATTTACCTAACACTACGGGCAATTTAACATGGCCAATTCATCCTGACCCGCACATCTTTGGACAGTGGGAGGAAACCAGAGCACCCGGACGAAACCCACGCAGACACGGGTGGGGGAGAAAATGTGCAAACTCCACACAGACAGTTGCCCGAGGCTGGAAGTGAACCTGGGACCTGGTGCTGTGAGGCAGCAGTGCTAACCACTGAGCCACCGTGCTGCCCCATTATAGCCAAATAACATGCTACCTTTGAAGAAGAATTATTCAGGCACAGGCTCTATCCCCGTAACAGTAGATCAAACAAATGATGATCAAAAAAAAGTACCAATTACGTACTAAATAGGGTTGAGGAGTAAACTGAACGTAAAAGGATCTGAGGGAAGTGAGGAAGAAATATGAGAAACGAAGAGTAAGTAGATAACACGAAAGGGATTTCCAACATCTTCACACAAGACCATGTTAGATTTCGCAGCCTGACTACAATACACGTTTTATTCCTGTTTGTGAAACTAGGTCAAAGTATTCACCGAACTCCACAAGCATGTTCCCACTGCCCCTCCCCACCTCCAAGCTCATGGTCCAGCTGGTCCTCACAGAATCTAACAGGCCCCACCGTCTCTGTGATTATCACCCTGCTGTATAAATAAGTACAGCGATCTTTGAGCTCTCCTTAAATTTATCCACCAACATTTTTTTCCCATGTATCCTGATATTCTTGGTTGTATTAACAGTGGTGAAAATGTGTTGCTGGAAGAGCACAGCAGGTCAGGCAGCATCCAAGGAACAGGAGATTCGACGTTTCGGGCATAAGCCCTTCATCAGGAATTCAGGTCAGGCAGCATCCAAGGAACAGGAAATTCGACGTTTCGGGCATAAGCCCTTCATCAGGAATTTTCCTGATGAAGGGCTTATGCCCGAAACGTCGAATTGCCTGTTCCTTGGATGCTGCCTGACCTGCTGCGCTTTTCCAGCAACACATTTTCAGCTCTGATCTCCAGCATCTGCAGACCTCACTTTCTCCACCTGTATTAACAGTGGCGCAAAGTATAAGAACAAGGAAACTTGGCAAAACATTTATAAATCAGAAGTGGAACATGGCACCCAAAATTTGTGATAAATTACAAGCTGATCATCAGTCATTTCGTGAATAGAAATCTAACTGGTGACGTCCAATAGGTTGGGTTGGAAGTGGTTAATCCTTCAGAAATGACGAAGAGGTAGTAATCCCCAGAAATTAATTGTTTAACCAGAACTTTTGTGATCGTAGGTGTGACAGTATTAACTCAAGGGTGGATAAAGGAAGCGTACAAGGATAGCACATGCATGGGAACACAAAAAAAGTACACGCAAATCCCCCTCCAAGCCACCAACCAATCCTGACCTGGAAATAAAGGGCCATTCCTTTATGGCTGCTGATTCAGGATCTTCGAACCTCTCCCTCGTGACATGATGGATCTACCTACAGCACATGGACAGCAATGGTTCAAGAAACCACCTCCTTCCCCCAAGGTAACCAGGGATGGACAATCAATGCTGGCCCACAAGTGAATCCAGACAAAACAGTCTGGAGTTAACACCTGGCACACGTGGGGCTAATATTTGAGGGTCCAATAGGTAGAGATAATAGAGACCTTTGTATGTTGAATGGGGGTGTGGAATATACGTTACTTCTGCAATTATAATTTCTGATACAAGGTGAATGAACTCGCACCAGTGTGTAATTGTTTCAGCCAGGAGCTGAGTCAACAAGAATGGAAACTATGTGGGGGAAATGCATAATTGTTTATTTGTATTAGCTAAAAATGTATGCAAGAGAGAAACGGGACTGCAAGACAATTATAGAAATACAGGCACTAGATGCTGTGAGGAGAGGCAGTTAAATTAGATTAGATTAGATTAGATTACTTACAGTGTGGAAACAGGCCCTTCGGCCCAACAAGTCCACACCAACCCGCCGAAGCGCAACCCACCCATACCCCTACATTTACCCCTTACCTAACACTACGGGCAATTTAGCATGGCCAATTCACCTGACCCGCACATCTTTGGACTGTGGGAGGAAACCGGAGCACCCGGAGGAAACCCACGCAGACACGGGGAGAACGTGCAAACTCCACACAGTCAGTCGCCCGAGTCGGGAATTGAACCGGGTCTCAGGCGCTGTGAGGCAGTTATGCCTGTATAAACAATAGGTATAAACATCTGTACCCCACTTTTACAGAAACACAGGAACAAACCCCAATTAAAAGGGCTTAGTGATAAGATGCTGTGAGGGGGCGGCACAGATGGAGGGAGTAAATAATGGTGGGCAAAGGTTCACAAATGACCTTGTGAGAACAGGAATAAGCATTTTTTTGTCACAGACAAGAGATAAACAGGGGTAATGGGGACCGGTCTTAGGGAAGTGGAGGATGTAAACAATGAAATTTAAAAGAAATGTAGGAACCAAATTATATAAATATCGAGTATTTGTTGAATTCAGTGTGTTTTGTGGACTTGCAAGTGTGAAATAAATGACAACTACTGATTCAGATCTCGTCTCGGACTGAAATCATTGCAGTGTTTGTTCCTCACTTGGGGGGGGTGGCAGACTGCCAGATTTCTTCACAATATGTTGGACCGCCAACCAGGGTCATTGAGGAAGGTATCAGTGGAGACCCTGTTGACTGAAGGAATCTGGCTGGTAGTGTCCTGTGACTGAACAGGGTTTCTGGTTGATGAATGGGCACTGATTAAGCTGGGGGGGGGGTCTGAGTGATGAGGCTCTGTAGACCTCTACTAATGAATGCTTCAAATGGGTCCCTAATGACTGCCCCTTTGAGGTGAAGCTCCCTTGGGTTAGTGCCTGGGGGACACACTTCCTCCCCCCACCCCCTTGTCCTTTGGTGTTGCTTTGGGCTCCTGTCATAGTCAGGCCCCGCCCTCTTCCACGAAGTAGCCAATCAGCGCGCCGAGTAGAGTCAAGCCTTTGTTGACGTGGGTCCAAGCAACAGGAGCCCATTGTTCTCGGCGGCCAATCAAAGCTCGAACTGGTCAAAAGCCGTGCGGTATAAATAGCGCGGGCGTCAAGGGGGACGGGCCAGATCGCGAGAAGCCGCGGCAATAGAGGGACATTATGGTAATGGAATGCGGAGTGCGCCAGGGTTCCACTGGGACAGAGAGGTCACCAGCGGTCAGGGGCAGTGGGTCAGTGGGTCAGAGGGATGGGGTCAGACTGATAGGGTCTGTTAGTGGACAGTTATCATGGCTGGAGGGTTGGGTTCATGGCTGGAGGGTTGGGTTCATGGCTGGAGGGTTGGGTTGGGAGGGGGGGGCGAGGGGTTGCAATTGATAAGGGGTCAGGCTGATGAGTTTCAGGCTGATGGGAGGTCAGGATGTGATTGACATGGGTTGTAACTAATGAGGGTTGGATAGATGGAGCGCTCACCAAGGCAGAATAGATATGTACCAGTCCCGGGAACCAGTCTGAGTGATCCAGAGTTGGCGAGACCTGGAGGAACCACGTAGGGACAGATGACTCAGATGTCGACCAATCGGAAATAGATGGGATCCAAAGGTTACAGTCATGATCCATCCAGAAAATATCCTACAATGCCCCTATTCCCAATGGAGATAGAACTACCATCCATGGGAATGATGATAATCTGTCCTTTCCTCTTCAGAGAGAGTGTATTTCCGTCCACGTTGGCCAGGCCGGTGTACAGATTGGGAATGCCTGCTGGGAGCTGTATTGCCTGGAGCATGGCATCCAGCCGGATGGACAGATGCCCAGTGACAAGACCATCGGAGGTGGGGACGACTCCTTCAACACCTTCTTCAGCGAGACCGGGGCGGGAAAGCACGTTCCCCGAGCAGTGTTCCTAGACCTGGAGCCCACCGTGATCGGTAAGAGGAGGGATTTGGGGGGGGAGGCAGGCTGGCGCGCTCAGTGCTCCCACTGAAATATGACCTGAGGTTCCTGTTGTGACCTCTCTGTTTCCCTGTCCCCCAGATGAGATCCGCACCGGCACCTACCGACAGCTCTTCCACCCTGAGCAACTGATCACCGGCAAGGAGGACGCGGCTAATAACTACGCCCGGGGCCACTGCTCCGTGGGCAAGGAGATCGTGGATCTGGTCTTGGATCGGGTCCGGAAGGTGGTAGGTTCTCTCAGTTTAATGAACTGAGAAGTGTTGTGGACGGATCATTCCATGTTCTTTAATAAATTTACCAGGAGACACAGAAAATCCTTCACAAAATTAAACTTTAATCTTGCAAAATCAAAGCTGTGAGGGCCATCAAAGTTTTTGCACTGGCTCTTTAGATTAGATTCCCTACAGTGTGGAAACAGGCCCTTCGGCCCAACCAGTTCACACTGACCCTCTGAACAGCAACAGCACCCAGATCCATTCCCTCTGACTAATGCACCTAACACTATAGGTAATTTGCCATTGCCAGTTCACCTGATCTGCACATCTTTTGGACTGTGGGAGGAAACTCACGCAAACACGGGGAGAACGTGCAAACTCCACACAGACAGTCGCCCCGAGGCTGGGATCGAACCTGGGACCCTGGTGCTGTGAGGCAGCGGTGCTAACCACTGAGCCACCCCCTTTGTACCCCTGTAACTTATACAGTTGTTCCTTCCGAGCCTATCGGATAACATTAGCATAACCAATCATGCTGGCTTGCTTTATCTTGCTAAGCTAATCATTGTCTGCCACACGGGTTCCCTTTGTCACACTTAACCTATCACAAGTGAGGACTGCAGATGCTGGAGATATCAGAGTCAAGATTAGAGCGGTGCTGGAAAAGCACAGCAGGGTCAGGCAGCATCCGAGGAACAGGAAGCTTTGGTCGATTTTCCTGCTCCTCGGATACAGCCTTGACCTGCTGTCACATTACCACACCATCCTCTTCAGCATTAGCTCATCTAACAGTGATTCAGCTAACCTATCACAATGTGATATGATTATCTGTTACTGGAGCCCTATAATACGGTCCAGGCGTGCACTACAACACTAAAGTTAATTGCATAACTGCCTCCTACAAGTCAGCAGTGATATGTTTGAGTGGCTTCTTTATCTGGCAGCTCAGGGGAATTGCAACGTGGGGAACCGAGAGAAAAAAAATCACCATTCCATCTTGCATTGTGTCCCATGACCTGTCCAGTTCCCTGTTTCAATACACTGTCATCACCCACATCGTTGAGAACCTCATTGCTGACTTGTAATCCCAAAAAGAGCAATAATATCCCTGAAAGAGCGTGCTGCAGAGCATAACTCACCTCCGTGACTCCCTGTCCATCATGAACAAGCCACTTTGCCAAGATGAGTGCAGCTCCGACAACGCTCAGGAACGCTGACACCATCCAGGTCCACATCCACCAGCTTTCGCTCCCTCCAACGGTGATGCACAGGGACGGCAATGTGGCCACGGGGCAGGATCTAGCGTGGTAAATCACCAAGGTTCCCTTCAACCGCGCCTCCCACGTCCACGGGCCGTCGGACAGATGCTCTCACCTGCGGGGGTCCCCTTCATTCTGGAAATGGAGATGGACCACCATTCTGTCAGTGTCAGTGGGGCGAAATTCCCAGAACTCCCTCTGGCACGGGCATCGCGGGTGACGCTACGCCACAAAGCAGTTCCAGAAAAAAAAAGCTCATGTAGCAAGTAGGTAAGGACAATAAATACTGACTTGCACACCAACAGCTACAAAGCAAATAGAAAACAAAATGCCTGGGGACCGGTTCTGATTTCAAACAGCCCACGACCGTTAACCATGAGACCAGTTTCCAGGTGCTGGTCTCTATTTCCTGGTAAAATAAAATGACTTGGCACATTTGCCTCCATCTGTGTTCAGAGCAGTATCCAACTTAATTAGACTTCTGTGTCTCCCTCCCCTCCTCCAGGCTGATCTGTGCACGGGACTCCAGGGCTTCCTCATCTTCCACAGTTTCGGGGGTGGCACCGGCTCCGGTTTCACCTCCCTCCTGATGGAGAGGCTCTCCGTCGACTACGGCAAGAAATCCAAGCTGGAGTTTTCCGTCTACCCAGCTCCCCAGATCTCCACGGCGGTGGTCGAACCGTACAACTCGGTGCTGGTCACCCACTGCACCCTGGAGCACTCCGACTGCGCCTTCATGGTGGACAACGAGGCCATTTACGACGTGTGCCGGCGGAACCTGGACATCGAGAGGCCGACCTACACCAACCTCAACCGCCTCATCGCCCAGGTGGTGTCCTCCATCACCGCGTCGCTCCGGTTCGACGGCGCCCTCAACGTGGACCTGACGGAGTTCCAGACCAACCTGGTCCCCTATCCCCGCATCCACTTCCCCCTGGCCACCTTCGCCCCCCTCATCTCTGCTGAGAAGGCTTACCACGAGCAACTCTCGGTGGCGGAGATCACCAACTCCTGCTTCGAGCCGGCCAACCAGATGGTGAAGTGCGACCCGCGCCAGGGCAAGTACATGGCGTGCTGCATGCTGTACCGAGGGGACGTGGTGCCCAAGGACGTCAACGCCGCCATCGCCACCATCAAGAGCAAACGCTCGATTCAGTTTGTGGATTGGTGCCCGACCGGGTTCAAGGTACGTATGGTTTTGAGTTCAGTCCTGGAGAAACGTGACAACCTGATCACAGACGTGAATGATATTTGATCCAATCCAGAGTCAAATTTTACGGTATCAGTGTTGAAGATATCACAGGGTGGTTCCATAGCATGGAGAAGAATGATCAACCTCCATTCCAGTGCAACACTGGTGCCAATGACCATCTACAAGGGGTTGTGTGGTACTCCAGTCCATTTGGTAGCTCAGTAGAAAGTTAGCAAGCAACACTCTGAGTAGCAATCTCTCCAGCAACACCATGTGAGGACAAAACTAGGAGGATAAGGCAGGTGTCTGTCAAGCTGAAAATGTAGCGCAGGAAAGTAGGCTTTTGATATTCTTGGGTAGAGGTTCCCGGATGAAAATGTCCGTCCAAATTCAGATAAAGAAGAAAACGACAGGTTTCAGCTAGAAAATGTAATGGAGAAAGTATTCAGATGTGTGTTTGAAAAACAAAAAGCAAACAGGGATTACGAAAAGAGATTGGCATCTAATGTAAAGGGAATTCCAAAGTCTTCAAACTGGCACCTCCATAGTAGAACTGTCGTAAAAAAAGAAATCTAGGGCTAGTTAGCTCCTACAAGTTATCTTTTTGTCATTAAAAGTCCTGTTTCCGAACTGGATGAAGGACTCAGTCGGGTTTACCTGAGTGGTGAACGGGGAACCAGAAAACCTTTCACCTGGCAGATTCATGGGGGGGGGGGAGCTGGTATTATTTCTGAACTCACCAGCTACACTCTTCCCCCGCAGGTCGGCATCAACTACCAGCCCCCCACGGTGGTGCCAGGGGGCGACCTGGCCAAGGTGCAGAGGGCCCTCTGCATGCTGAGCAACACCACCGCCATTGCCTTCGCCTGGACGCGACTCAACATCAAGTTCGACAAGATGTACGCCAAGCGGGCCTTCGTGCACTGGTACGTGGGGGAGGGCCTGGAGGAAGGGGAGTTCCAGGACGCCCGGGAGGATCTCGCCTCGCTCGAGAAGGATTACGAAGAGGTGGGGGTCGATTCTTCCTATCTGGACAGGAAGGCCGAGGAGGAGGAAGAATAAGAGTTATTAATTTAGCATATTTAAATGGTTTAACTAAGTGTCCAAGAGTCACAAACTGACTTCTTCATATAATCAAAGTTTTAAATTCAGTTCTTAAACATTAATCTAAGGAAATAAATGTTACTTGAAAGTCAATTTGAACTGTTTCTGTCTGAAAGATCAAAATGGAAAGTGACCACTGAATTTACAACGGGATTTCATATTCCCCACAGGCTACCAACAGTGATTCCACTTTGGGGGAGATTCCAGGAAGCTTTTAGATATCACAAAATGGTGCTCTAGTCTCTTCCCTCAATCATCGTTTCCCCCCCTTCACTTTCTCTCATTCTCCCTTCTCTTTTCTCTATACCTCGACTGCATTATCTCCCTCCTTCTCCTGGTGCTGGTTAACCGCCTATTTCTATTCTACAGCTCTCTGACCCAATGGAGATTCCACACTGTTAGAGCCCAAGGAGAGGCTAAAGCATTAATCAGTGACAGCTTCATTATTAATATAGGGAGCGAGGCCAGAAGTGATGTTGGTCCACTCAACGTGGGATTCTTATGTCACATGACCGGACTCCTAAAGTGACAGTCCATCTTACTCAAGAACACAACATCCCTTCCCCTTTACATCATGAGTTCACACAGTGAAAATATTCACGGTCACCTATATACAACAAGCAGGGGACAAAAGCTCCCAAAGGTTGTGGGTTCCCATGGCCAATCCACCCAGACTACGTTGGACACAGTAGGCAATTTAGCACGGCCAATCCACCCTAACCTGTACATCCCTGGGCACTACGGGGACAATTTAGCACGGCCAATCCACCCTAACCTGCACATCCCTGGACACTATGTGGACAATTTAGCACGGCCAATCCACCCTAACCCGCACATCCCTGGGCACTACGTGGACAATTTAGCACGGCCAATCCACCCTAACCCGCACATCCCTGGGCACTACGGGGACAATTTAGCACGGCCAATCCACCCCAACCTGCACATCCCTGGACACTACGTGGACAATTTAGCACGGCCAATCCACCCTAACCTGCACATCCCTGGGCACTACGGGGACAATTTAGCACGGCCAATCCACCCTAACCTGCACATCCCTGGGCACTACGGGGACAATTTAACATGGCCAATCCACCCCAACCTGCACATCCCTGGATACTATGTGGACAATTTAGCACGGCCAATCCACCCTAACCTGCACATCCCTGGGCACTATGCGGACAATTTAGCACGGCCAATCCACCGTAACCCGCACATCCCTGGGCACTACGGGGACAATTTAGCACGGCCAATCCACCCCAACCTGCACATCCCTGGACACTACGTGGACAATTTAGCACGGCCAATCCCACCCTAACCTGCACATCCCTGGGCACTACGGGGACAATTTAACATGGCCAATCCACCCCAACCTGCACATCCCTGGATACTATGTGGACAATTTAGCACGGCCAATCCACCCTAACCTGCACATCCCTGGGCACTATGCGGACAATTTAGCACTGCCAATCCACCGTAACCTGCACATCCCTGGGCAAAACGGGGACAATTTAGCACGGCCAATCCACCCTAACCTGTACGTCCCTGGGCACTGCTGGCAATTAGGGGAGACCTGATAGATGTGCTTAAGGTAATGACCGACCAACGTGGCCAACCAGCTGTTCCTCTCAGTCAAAGGTTCATTAACAAGGGGGCATAATCTTAAATAATAGATGTAAAGGGAATTTGAGGAAGACCATTTTCGCTCAGAGGGCTCTGGGATCCTGGAATGCACTGCCGGGGAGTGTATTTGACGTGGGAAATCTCCCAGCCTTTAAGAAGTATTTGGATGACCACTTGGAAGAATCATGACATCCAAGGATATGAACCACTTGTGAGAAAGGGGGACGAGTATAGGTCGGAGCATAGTTTTGGCATTGCAAACTCAATGGGCTGAAGAGCCTCTTTTGTACTGCATGAGTCTATGCTAGTTGCAACAATAACATTGGTTACAAGTAGGTCAGAACTTCTGAATTTAAGAATCCTCTTGTCTTCTGGAAAGGCTCTTTCACATCGATCTTCACATCTCCAATTCTTGTTTCATTGTGTCATAGAGTCACAGAGATGTACAGCACGGAAACAGACCCTTCGGTCCAACCCGTCCATGCCGACCAGATATCCCAACCCAATCTAGTCCCACCTGCCAGCACCCGGCCCTTATCCCTCCAAACCCTTCCTTTTCATATACCCATCCAGGTGCCACCACATCCTTTGGCAGCTCATTCCATACCCGTACCACCCTCTGCATGAAAAAGCTGCCCCTTAGGTCTCGTTTATATCTTTCCCCTCTCACCCTCAACCTATGCCCTCTAGTTCTGGACTCCCCGACCCCAGGGGGAAAAGACTTTGCCTATTTATCCTATCCATGCCCCTCATAATTTTGTAACCCTCTATAAGGTCACCTCCTCTGACGCTCCAGGGAAAACAGCCCCAGCCTGTTCGGCCTCTCCCTGTAGCTCAAACCCTCCAAACCTGGCAACATCCTTGTAAATCTTTTCTGAACCCTTTCAAGTTTCACAACATCTTTCCGATAGGAAGGAGACCAGAACTGCACGCTATATTCCAACAGTGGCCTAACCAATGTCCTGTACAGCCGCAACGTGACCTCCCAACTCCTGTACTCAATACTCTGACCATGATAAATTGTGAAATTGAGAATGGTTGCAGAATTTGGGACAAGTCTGCCATAGTAATAGCAAGCTCAACAATGACTGTAGTTGGTTTATATTCGTAGATGCTTGTCGCTATGTTTATATGTTTATTTTTTAAGGTGACTTATGTCCTTACCCATTTAGGGAGATGGACTAAATACTCAATAGAAGATTTGAAACAAATACTCATTTGTCTTTCCTCATTTTTAAGCTACAATTTTCAAGTCCCTACAGAGTATCATCTAAATTGTGCAGATTCTCCCTTTCATTTCTCCCCATCACTAAAATACCCTCATAATCCACTTAAAATTTGATTCAGGTCATGTTGGAATAATGTCGGTGCAAATGTGATTCCAAATGGAAATCTCTCCCATTTGAATTGTCCATTATGTGTTATAATCGTGAAGTATTAAGACCACTCCCTCCGTGACTCCCTCGTCAGGTCCACACCCTCCCCCACCAACCCAACCTCCACTCCCAGCACCTTCCCCTGCAACCGCAAGAAATGCAAAACTTGCGCCCACACCTCCCCCCCCCCCCTCACTTTCCTCCAAGGACCCAAGGGATCCTTCCATATCCGCCACAAATTCACCTGCACCTCCACACACGTCATTTACTGCATCCGCTGCACCCGATGTGGCCTCCTCTATATTGGGGAGACAGGCCGCCTACTTGCGGAACGTTTCAGGGAACACCTCTGGGACACCCAGACCAACCAACCCAACCACCCCGTGGCTGAACACTTTAACTCCCCCTCCCACTCCACCAAGGACATGCAGGTCCTTGGCCTCCTCCATCGCCAGACCATGGCAACACGACGGCTGGAGGAAGAGCGCCTCATCTTCCGCCTGGGAACCCTCCAACCACAAGGGATGAACTTAGATTTCTCCAGTTTCCTCATTTCCCCTCCCCCCACCTTATCTCAGTTCCAACCCTCGAACTCAGCACCGCCTTCCTAACCTGCAATCTTCTTCCTGACCTCTCCACCCCCACCCCTACTCTGGCCTATCACCCTCACCTTGACCTCCTTCCACCTATCGCACTTCCAACGCCCCTTCCCCAAGTCCCTCCTCCCTACCTTTTATCTTAGCCTGCTGAACACACTTTCCTCATTCCTGAAGAAGGGCTCATGCCCGAAACGTCGACTCTCCTGCTCCTTGGATGCTGCCTGACCTGCTGCGCTTTTCCAGCAACACATTTTTCAGCTCTGATCTCCAGCATCTGCAGTCCTCACTTTCTCCTAGAATTATTTCTGGTGACTCAGGGTCAACAATGTCCTGCCAATTAAGGTTTGTGTCAGGTTAGATCACTCCTATTGGGATCTGGGAGTGATGACAGCGGTAGTATATATAACACATCTCACTAAAAAGCAGGAATATTGAAGAGGTAACTGTAGGTGTCTCTTCCCAACAACAGTGGTAGCTGAACACGGTATAATTGGAGATGTATTTATCACGAAGAAGACCATTCTGCCTAATTTCATGTGGGTCAAGTGGGCCAACTTGATAATGCATTAACAGTAAATAGGTTAAAAGAGCAGGCAGAACATTTGGCAAGTGAGGTATGGTAGGTAACAGAGTTTAGATCAGAGTGGTGCTGGAAAAGCACAGCAGGTCAGGCAGGATCTGAGGAGCAGGAAAATCGACGTTTTGGGCAAAAGCCCTTCAGGAATAAAGGCAGGAAGCCTCCAGGGCGGAGAGATAAATGGGAGGCTTCCTGCCTCTATTCCTGATGAAGGCCGTTGATTTCCCTGCTCCTCGGATGCCGCCTGCCCTGCTGTGCTTTTCCAGCACCACTCTAATCCAGACTCTGGTTTCCAGCATCCACAGCCCCTCACTTTTGCCTATGGTATGCAACACTTGCGCCTTTCAACGAGGAAGATTGGTGAACGTGGAGGTCCAGTGGGATATGAAGATTCGGGTACTTAAGAGAGCCACAGATCCTGTGGGGCAGGTGGAGCAAGTGACTGGCAAGTCAAGGGGGACCATCGCAGTCTCTTGCAAAGGGGGCGTTTGGCTGCAGGGGCCCTGTTTGAGATGTCACAGTGTTGAAGATTCTTAAATCACGAAGGGTACGGATGGGGTTAACGGTATGTATCGTTTCCTCAAGATAGGGATTTCAAGACTGGGGGCGGAGGGGGTCACTTTTTAGGGCGAGGGCTGAGAGGGACCGAGCGAAAAGCATTTATTTTTCACATAGGGCTCAGTCACAACGTTTTAATAAGACATTTGGAAAAGTGCATGTAGGGCAAACGTTTTGGAGGGATATTGGCCAGGAAGGGGTCGGTGTGGGGGTAGTTTAGTTTGGGATTAAGCTTGGCATGAGCTGGTTAGACAGAAGAGTGTGTCTCCATGCTGATTTGACTCTATTTCTGTGCAGAGTCATCCTCAGCTCCCTTTCTGGGGAGGAGGAGGAGGCTCCCTGATGGGGAAAGGTGGATCAGGATGATCCCATCTTATCCCATCCCATTCCATCCCATCTTATCCCATCCCATGTTATCCCATCCCATTCCATCCCATCTTATCCCATCCCATTCCATCCAATCCCATCTTATCCCATCCCATTTTAATCCATCCAATCCCATCCCATCTTATCCCATCCCATCTTATCCCATCCCATTCCATCCAGTCCCATTCCATCTTATCTCATCCCATTCCATCTTATCCCATTCCATCCTATCCCATCCCATCCAATCCCATTCCATGTTATCCCATCCCATTCCATCCAATCCCATTCCATGTTATCCCATCCCATTCCATCCAATCCCATCTTATCCCATCCCATTTTAATCCACCCAATCCCATTCCACCTTATCCCATCCCATTCTATCCCATCATATCCCATCACATCCTATGGCAGATGGAGACATCACTCCATTGCAACATGTTGGGAAGCTGGCGCCCCACCCCCCTTCCCCTGCTGGGCCACGCCCCCTTCCACAGAGCGTCCAATCAGCGCGGCGAGCCGGCGTTCCAGCTGGTGTTGACGTTTCCCCGGGCAACCCCGGGCCCCTTTGTCCTCGCCACCCAATCGGAGCTCGAGTTGGCTTCGGCGGATTCGGTATAAATAGGGCGCGCGGGGGGGCAGACGCAGTAGATTCTCAGGAGCCCAGAGTCTGAGGAGACGCATCATGGTCAGGGGGGGCAGATAGACCTGGGGATGGGGATGGGGATGGGGATGGGGATGGGGATGGGGATGGGGATGGGGATGGGGATGGGGATGGGGCTGGGGCTGGGGATGGGCTGGGATGCAATGCAATACAATACAATGGGATGGGATTGGATTGGATTAGATGGGATAAGATGGGATGGAATGGGATTGGATGGAATGGGGTGGAATAAGATGTGATGGGATAAGATGGAATAGAATGGGATGGGATAAGGTGGAATGGGATTGGATGGAATAAAATGGGATGGGATAAGATGGGATTGGATGGGATGGGATAAGATGGGATTGGATGGAATGGGATGGGATAACATGGGATGGGATAAGATGGGGTGGAATGGGATGGGATAAGATGGAATGGGATTGGATGGAATAAGATGGGATGGGATAAGATGGGATGGGATAAGATGGGATTGGATGGAATGGGATGGGATAACATGGGATGGGATAAGATGGGATGGAATGGGATGGGATAAGATGGAATGGGATTGGATGGAATAAGATGGGATGGGATAAGATGGGATTGGATGGAATGGGATGGGATAAGATGGGATGGAATGGGATGGGATAAGATGGAATGGGATTGGATGGAATGGGATGGGATAAGATGGAATGGGATCGGATGGAATAAGATGGATTGGATGGAATGGGATGGGATAAAATGGAATGGAATAGGATGGAATGGGATGGGATAGGATGGAATGGGATAAGATGGAATGGGATGAGATAAGATGGAATGGGACTGGATGGAATGGGATGGGATAAGATGGAATGGAATGGGATGGAATAGGATGCAATGGGATGGGATAGAATGGGATAAGATGAGATGGGATGGGATAGAATGGGATAAGATGGAATGGGATGGGATAAGATGGAATGGGATAAGATGGAATGGAATGGGGTAAGATGGGGTGGGATAAGATAAGATGGAATGGAGTGGGATGGGATAAGCTGGGATGGGGTGGGATAAGATAAGATGGAATGGGATAGGATGGGATGGGGAGCCCAGACACTCGGCTCACTCGGGATTAGCAGCAGCAGAGGGAGGCAGTAGGATGTGCAGGAGTAGGTGACCCAGGAGGAGGGGTCAGAATGGCCTTCCAGGGAGCCGGAGATCCATCAGCAGGCTGTGGAACCCCCATGGAGGGAGAAAGGATTCCCTGTGCAAAGGGTGATTTCAGCAGGGGTGGGGAAGGTGGTTTGGTGGTGAAATATGAGAATCCAGAAGGAAGGGGAATTCCTAGCATGGCATCGTGGAGGTGGGTATTTCCTGGGAAAATATTGATGCAGAGAGGATCTGGAGGTGATGAAAGGTCAATGGGAAATCAGTGGGATCCACACGCTTCAAGTGTGTTCCTGCTCCCTCCTTCACCCATCTCCAGAGTAGAGAATATTGCTCTCGGTTCTATGGGAATAACAATCTGTCCTTCCCTCATCAGAGAGAGTGCCTTTCGCTTCACATTGGCCAGGCCGGCGTACAGATTGGGAATGCCTGTTGGGAGCTGTATTGCCTGGAGCATGGCATCCAGCCGGATGGACAGATGCCCAGTGACAAGACCATCGGAGGTGGGGACGACTCCTTCAACACCTTCTTCAGCGAGACCGGGGCGGGAAAGCACGTTCCCCGAGCGGTGTTCATAGACCTGGAGCCCACCGTGATCGGTAAGAGGAGGGATTGGGGGGGAGGCGTGCTCACTCAGTGCTCCCACTGAAACAACGGCCTGAATTCTCTCTGCATTCCTATTGTAACATCTCTGTTTCCCTGTCCCCCAGATGAGGTCCGCACCGGCACCTACCGACAGCTCTTCCACCCTGAGCAGCTGATCACCGGCAAGGAGGACGCGGCTAATAACTACGCCCGGGGCCACTGCTCCGTGGGCAAGGAGATCGTGGATCTGGTCTTGGATCGGGTCCGGAAGGTGGTAGGTTCTCTCAGCTCCAACCACATAGAGCACAGAACGATACAACGCAGAACAAGGCCCTTCGGCCCTTCGGCCCTCAATATTGTGCTGACCTGTGAACTCATCTAAGCCCATCCCCTGTACACTATCCCATCATCCATGTGCTGATCCGAGGATTGTTTAAATCTCCCTAATGCGGCCGAGTTAACTACATTACTACTCTGAGTAAAGAACCTGCCTCTAACGTCTGTTTTAAATCTATCACCCCTCCATTTGTAGCTATGCCCCCCTCGTACAAGCTGATATCATCATCCTAGGAAAAAGACTATCACTGTCTACCCTCTCTGATCACCTTGTATGTCTCTATCAAATTCCCTTTTAGCCTTCTTCATTCCAATGAGAACACACCTATGTCTCTCAAAGCCTTTCCTCATCAGCTCTTCCCTCCAGACCAGGCAAAGTCCTGGTAAATCTCTTTTGCACCTTTTTTCCAATGCTTCCACATCCTTCCCCTAATGGGGTGACCGGAACTGTACGCAATATTCCAAGTGCGGCTGCACTAGTGTTTTGTAGAGTTCAGACAGACATCCCATCTCTAAGCCGAGCCAATCTCTACTCACTGCAGCATCCCAACACAGAGAGAGGCACTTGTCTCTCTGTCCAAAACCTTGACATTGGATTCCGTATCCTCCACCCTAGAGTTGCTGCACAAAGTGAAATGGACTATGTTAAACAACAGAATCGATGCTTACCACTCTCAAGAAGTACGGAGCTTATTCACACAGTTGTAGGGAGCAGCTTAAAATAATTCCAAACAGTCCGGACTTTTCTGTGCAAAATTAGAGTTGCGTGACCCATTTCAGGCTGGCAAATGACCACTCATTAACCGTGGCGTTGTTCTAACTGAAAACTAAATCTTTTTAACCCTGGCTGTTCAGGCACCCAAACAGGTTTAAGCAACAACTTGAACTGAGGAACTTGTTCAAGGTTAAGTATATGCTCATTGAACAGTAGAAATAGAGCAAATTTTCCAAGAGGCACTACGTTGTAGAGTTAAATCCATAAGTCTCTAATTGTTATTCACAAGTCTCAAGCCAGATCGATGGGTGCAAGTGATTCACGGACTCCCGGCCCAACTGCTTGTTCTGTGGTGCTGTGGAGTCCGTGGACCATGTGTATGTTGGGTTTGGGCGTTTGCACTCCCTTTTTGATTTTCTGAAAAACCTTCTCCCTCTGTTTTTGGTTGCACTTCAGTCCCACGCTCCTGATCTTCGGGCACCCGGTGCGGAGGAGGGAGGGGGCAGGTCTGAAGACCTCCTCGTGGGGCTGCTCCTGGGCCTGGCCAAACAGGTCCAGGCAGCGGGCCGTGGAGGGGGTCGTTAGGGCCGACTGCCCGCCCCTCTTCCGCGGTTACGTTAGGGCCCGGGTGTCCTTGGAGAAGGAGCACGCGGTGTCCACCAACACCCTGGAGTTGTTCCGGGAGAGGTGGGCGCCGCAGGGAGTGGAGTGCGTCATTTTCCCCCTCCAACTCTATTTTGATTTAATCCCTGCCCCTCCCTTTCACTGTTTGATCACACAGCATTGCCCTTTGATGTGAGGGGCACTGCTTGTCACTGGCCACTCGGGTGTTTTCCTATCTTCCTGGTGGTGGAAATTGAATAAAGATTCGTACACCTTGTGTCTCTCACTGTGTCTCACACCTGCACACCATGGGTGCTGGGGGGAAGCAAAATATAATAATAAGCACGACCACAGTTAGGCGATAGTGTGGGGGAAAAAGAAAAAAAAGAAAAAAAATAAACAAGGAAAAAAAAACAGCAGATTCACACAGCATTGCCCTTTGATGTGAAGGGCACTGCTTGTCACAGGCCACTCGGATGTTTTCATAAAAAAAAAATCAATGGGTGCAATCCTGACCCCTGATTTCGGGAATTTGCCCTGAACACACTAATCAATGTTCCGGAGCGCCACTGAAAGGTGGACTCAAATCCACGTGCAGAGTCCTTAAAAGGAGTGCTCACCTTCACTTATCTCAACAAATTACAGGCTCTTTTATGTCAATACTGATTTTCTCAAAGGGAGGGGAGGTCAATCTTTGTCTCTTCCGTTTCCTGCAATTGCACATCCAAGATACGTGTGCATGCAGTCTCTCTGTATTTCAGCACACAGGGGGATTATTCAGCTTGTTGGAATGAGTGCTTCATGTTAATTTTATTTAATCTTTACCTTACCCCCTCCTCCAGGCTGATCTGTGCACAGGGCTCCAGGGCTTCCTCATCTTCCACAGTTTCGGAGGAGGCACCGGCTCCGGTTTCACCTCCCTCCTGATGGAGAGGCTCTCCGTCGACTACGGCAAGAAGGCCAAGCTGGAGTTTTCCGTCTACCCAGCTCCCCAGATCTCCACCGCGGTGGTCGAACCGTACAACTCGGTGCTGGTCACCCACTGCACCCTGGAGCACTCCGACTGCGCCTTCATGGTGGACAACGAGGCCATTTACGACGTGTGCCGGCGGAACCTGGACATCGAGAGGCCGACCTACACCAACCTCAACCGCCTCATCGCCCAGGTGGTGTCCTCCATCACCGCGTCGCTCCGGTTCGACGGTGCCCTCAACGTGGACCTGACGGAGTTCCAGACCAACCTGGTCCCCTACCCCCGCATCCACTTCCCCCTGGCCACCTTCTCCCCCCTCATCTCTGCTGAGAAGGCTTACCACGAGCACCTATCAGTGGCAGAGCTCACCAACTCCTGCTTCGAGCCGGCCAACCAGATGGTGAAGTGCGACCCGCGCCAGGGCAAGTACATGGCGTGCTGCATGCTGTACCGAGGGGACGTGGTGCCCAAGGACGTCAACGCTGCCATCGCCACCATCAAGACCAAGCGCTCCATCGCGTTTGTGGATTGGTGTCCGACTGGGTTCAAGGTGAGTGTTGGGTCGGTGCTGAATCCCTGGGGGCCCTGGGGAAACCTTAAATTTTGACAACCTGATAACACGTGTGAATCATACTCTCTATAATCCCAGGCCAAGTGTGCCCCCACCTTCCATGGACAGTACTGGGGCAGACTTTGTACACTCTTGCCCTGAGAGGCGTCACTCAAGTGGGGCCTGGGATGAAATTTCCAGCACTTGACGCATTGACTGCAGCTCAGGATGTCGGAGGAGAGAATCCTGTCAGGAAACCTGAGAATGGCTTCCTGACTCTCAGTTGCTGGGATGAGGATTCATTCACTATTGGAACCACTCTTGTCACTCGAAGTGTTCCATTCCGAACCTTGAACCTTAAAGCAGGGAGAGATGGGCAGGAATTGTGCAGAAATGCTGTTTGCACTGGGAATGGCTCACTCCCACGCTGATAAATGCATCTTTCACAGAACTCATTGGCGGTTTTGTGATTGGATTCTGAAGCTGCTTGCAAAGCAAGTCAAATTTTGACACCTCTGTCTTTTCCCCCCCCCCGACAGGTTGGCATCAACTACCAGCCCCCGACGGTGGTGCCAGGGGGCGACCTGGCGAAGGTGCAGAGGGCCCTCTGTATGCTGAGCAACACCACCGCCATTTCCTTGGCCTGGACCCGCCTGAACCTCAAGTTCGACAAGATGTACGCCAAGCGGGCCTTCGTGCACTGGTACGTGGGAGAGGGCCTGGAGGAAGGGGAATTCCAGGATGCCCGGGAGGACATGGCCTCCCTCGAGAAGGATTACGAAGAGGTGGGAGTCGACTCTTCCGCGCTGGACAGAAAGGGCGAGGAGGAAGAATGAGTTTTCATGGTTTTTAATATTTTAACAGTAATTGATGTTATTAATAATAATAATATTTAAGAAATAAAGTTATTTTCAATGATTTGACAAGTGTCTCATTAAGGGCTGTAGAGTCAAAGAATGGGTTGAGGAAAATTTCTGGAAATGGAGAGTGAAGATGATTGGAGGCAGGGAACATTTTGTCCAAATTCCGTGCTAAATATTTCAGTCACTCAAACATTGCCCTTTCCTAAGGCTGGATCAAGTGGATCACACATCTCATTGAGTTGTCCCTGACTGAGTTGGTGGTAATTGATTGGGACTGTAGACAGGGATGGGTCATGGAAGACTGGACTTCAGACTGAGGGGAATCAGATGGATAGGGTACACTGGATGTGGAACGTTATTACTCAACAGTAACGTTATGCACCAGACCAGAGCCCCTCGAAATATACTAGGAACGTAACTTAGACCAGAACATTTCTTAATGCTTTTGAAAGTAAATAGGAAATACCAGTTCAGAATGAGATGTTACTGGTCAAACTCCTCAACGTAAAGCCAAACACTTAGTTCAAATCCAACCAAAGAAAGAGAAAGTTGGAACAACTTTTACTGGAAACTTAACAGAATAATATAGAGTAGCTATTCAACATTAACTGTTCCAAATTAAAAATTAACTGTTCCAATAGGTCCCTTTTGGCAAAGAAAATTCAGATACCGATTCTTGCATGCAGTTATCCCATCCAGGAGGAAGTGACATCAAGAGGAAAATTCAGAGAGTAGCAACCAGTAGACATTCAACACGCTTTCGATTCTATAGCCTCTGTTGCCAATCAGAGATCCCGATCTGAGGGGACTGACCACAACCGCTGATCAATCCTGAAAACCTTCCAAGCTGGTCATTCGAGTGACCTTCGGTAGTGAGAATGGCTCTTCTTGTTAAATCTCTCTCTTAAAATGAACTGGGACCAAATAAATTTGTATTGCCACAGCATCATCGCAGATGGGATATAGAGAGTGGGAATTGCTCAATAATGGACTGATGCCAGACTCTCTTCCTGATGAGTGGGATCAGCTGGATTTGGGAACTGATTGGTTAGACAGGTTGGGGAAGTACTGGTGTGGTGGGTGACTGGGAGTTGGCCGGCAGGTATTAGCCAGAACATATCAGGCAGGCTCATGAGGAACAATTTGAAAAAAAAGGGACATTTACTAATACAATCTAACCGAGGCAAGTATGCAAAGATTATTATTTGAAATGCAAAGTCCAGCACGAAATTTCTCCAGGAAATCGATCTCTAAATCGCTGAAAAATATATTGAATTCAACAGATGGTTATAGATCCATAGAGATCTACAAAGCAGAACACACCCACTGCGTCGACACAAACAAAGACTCTATCTAATCCCACTTTCGGCCCTTGTCCCACTGCCTTGCAGATCCTTGGTATCACAAGGGCATATCTAAAGGGCATTTCTGTACGGGCAGGGAATTCTGAATACATACCATCCTCTCGGTGAAAGGTCTCTTACCTGCATCGCCAATAAACCTTCAGCCCTTTCCCCTGTCCCGTTATCTACAATTTCCCTCTATTTTAAGATTCTCTGCTGAAAGCCACGACTGGATCTCAGTCGACCTCACCTCTGAACCACTGGCCCTGGTTCAAGTAATGTTTCTCCGCCCTCCCCATGGAGATCATTTCAAATTCCCTTGCGCTCTAGCGTTCCGAATTCCCAGCACAGGGAACAGCTCGGACCCAGCCTCCCCACCATTCCTATGCTTTGACCCTCTAGATCCAGGTTAGCTGAAGCCCAGGATTCAGTCAAGGGTTAACTTAACGCGTCCCATCTACTTGAATGCTTCCTGCTCACACCCACCCACCCACCCCAGCAGCCTCTGACCTGACTCTCCCTTTCCAATGGTGGCCTTTATTCAGCATTGGCTCCCCGTGTCCCACTTCTCAAATTCAACCAGCCCCCGAATTTCTCTGCATTGTAGGTTCCACTTGCCTCTCTCCAGCCCCTTCCACCCCCTCCCCCTTCTCCCTGTCGTTTAACGTTACCCTCCCCACGCTTCTAATCTCAACTTCGGAATTGCCTGCAGATTCTGATATTTTGTTCCCCCATAAATAAACGTATTGTCGGTCCGAGATAATGTGAAGAGTCGCAGCTACTTGGAAGCCACCAGAACAAATCTCCCTCCCATCTGGGGAAAAAAAAAGGTCATTGACTGATTCTCTGCAATCACATTGCTGCCCTCCCTATCACTGTCCATTTTACTGAATAAACTGAAGGTTGGTGTGCAACGCCACACATAATTAAGAAGGCAAATGGAGTTTTGTCCTTCATTGCTAAAAGGGATTGTCTTTAAAAACAGGGAGGTTATGTGACAGCTGTATAGGGTGCTGGTCAGGCCACACCTGGAGTACTCCATGCTGTTTTGGCCTCTTACTTGAGAGAGGATGTATTGGCACTGGAAGGGGTGCTGAGGACATTCACTCAGTTGATTGAGGGGGTTAGCTTATGAGGAGAGACTGAGTAGACTGGGATTGCATTCATTGGAATTTAGAAGCTTGAGGTGGGGATCCTATAGAGACATACAAAGTTATGAACGGAATAAATATGATAGAGGTAGAGAGGATGCTTCCACGGGTGGGGGAAACTAGGACAAGAGGGAATAGCCTCAAAATTAGGGGGAGCGGATTTAGGACGGAGTTAAGGCAGAACGTGTTCATCCAGAGGGTTGTGAATCTATGGAATTCCCTGTCCGGGTCGAGGCTTCTCCTGCGATTGTTTCCGAAGGTACAACACATAGATGTTTGAAACAGTCAAGGAATGAAGGGTCATGGTGAGAGGGCGGGTAGATGGTGCTGCGGTCATGGAAAGGTCAGCCATGATCCTATCGAATGGTGGGGGGCAGGCTCGAAGGGCCAGGCGGCCTCCTCCTGGTTCTTACGTTCCCAGCCCCTTATGTGTCTGAGCCAGCTTTGAGAAGATTTGTAGCTCAGGTTGAGGTCCTGGACGTCGGTTCGCTCGCTGAGCTGGAAGGTTCGTCTCCAGACGTTTCGTCACCCTACTCGGTAACGTCTTCACAGTGGGCCTCAGGTTTGGCCGGACGTTGCCTCCCCTTTCTGCCGCAATTTGGCGCATAACTGGTGCCATGTACCCATATTCTCCTTTCTAACCTGCTAGATAAGTACCGTTCACAAGCAATCTGCTACATTCACTGAGGAATCAATTAAGGACAGCAAATCACTCAAACCAAACCTTGAGTTAGTCAAAGCACTGAGAGAGGCAATGGCCATGGCTAGATGATTAATCCAGAAACTCAACTAAGGTTCTGGGTACCAGTTTCAAATCCTGCTATGGCAGAAGATGGAATTTGAATTCAATGGAGAATCCAGAAGTCTAATGATAACCATGAAGCCATTACCGAATGCCAGCAAAAAGCGAAACCATAAACCATCTAGTTTACTAATGCCCTGTAGAGGTGGAAACCTGTTATCCTTACCTGGTAGACAGGAATTAGAATACTTACAGTGTGGAAACAGGCCCAACAAGTCCACACCGACCCACTGAAGCGGAACCCACCCATACCCCTACACCTAACACTACGGGCAACTTAGCACGGCCAGTTCACCTGCCCCGCACATCTTTGGACTGTGGGAGGAAACCCACGCAGACACGGGGAGAACGTGCAAACTCCACACAGTCAGTCGCCTGAGGCGGGAATCGAACCCGGGTCTCTGGCGCTGCGAGGCAGCAGTGCTAACCGCTGTGCCCGCCCACTGAGTGCATGAGTAAGCCATTCGGCCAGCCAGCCAGTCCCACCATTACGATCATGGCTGATCACCCAGAAAGGGTCAGTTAGACTCCGAACGTCAGCCCTTTTCTCCCCTTACAGATGCTGCCAGACCTGCTGAGGTTTTCCAGCATTTTTCTCTTCCGGTTTCACATTCCAGCATCCGCAGTAATTTGCTTTTATCCACACTCAGTATCCTGTCCCTGCCTTATCCCCATAACCAAGATGGCCAAGTGTACAAGATGATTAGGGGTTTAGATAGGGTTGACCATGAGAACTTTTTTCTGTGTATGGAGTCAGCTATTACGAGGGGGGCATAGCTTTAAATTAAGGGGTGGGTAGGTATAGGACAGACGTTAGGGGTAGATTCTTTACTCAGCGAGTCGTGAGTTCATGGAATGCCCTGCCAGTAACAGTGGTGGACTGTTTATGGGCATTTAAATGGGCATTGGATAGGCATATGGAGGATAGTGGGCTAGTGTAGGTTAGGTGGGCTTGGGTCGGCGCAACATCGAGGGCCGAAGGGCCTGTACTGCGCTGTATTTTGCTACGTTCTAACCCTTGATTCCACTATCTTTAGGAGCTCTATCCACCTCTTTCTTGGAAGTCTCCAGAGATCCGGCCTTCTGGGGTAAAGCCTTCCACACACCCACCGCTCTCTGGGTGAAGAAAGTTTTCCTCAGCTCTGTCTGATCTCTGCAGAGCTCCAGCAATGTGGTTTTACGCTTAACTGCCCTCTGGGCAATTAGGGATAGGCAATAAATGCTGGCGCGGCCAGAGGAGCCCACATCCCCATGGAAACACTATTAATTAAGATGCAAGACTCCGGAACTAACCATGATGAAGTTTATCCGGAACAGAATGCCTCGGTCTGCGAATTATGTATTGAATTCTACAGACTATTGAGACGTAGAGCACTTCAGACCAACCCATCTACCACGGGCAAAAACCACCATTTAATTTTCCCAATGCTGTCTTCCAACACTTAACCTTGGACGAAGAAGTGTATTGCTCGTCACTCCTTCAACGTTATGAGGGTTTCTGCGTCTTAGCGCCCTTTCGACAGCGAGTTCCAGATTCCAACCAACCCCGGATGGAAAACAATTCCTTTGACTCCCACTGGCGTCTTTCCTTACCCCTGTTAGCTCAACAGGACGCCATTTTCTCCTGACCTCAAAGAGTGCGTCAATTCTCTTTAGAAAGGCTCAATTGAATCACGCTCTCATGACAGCACATTCAACATCCAAGCTCTGTTTTATTTTAATATTTATTCCTTCACATGTCTGCTGTTTCATTGGTGATCATTTCTCCTGCTCATTGGATGCTGCCTGACCTGCTGCGCTTTTCCAGCAACACATTTTTCAGCTCTGATCACCAGCATCTGCAGTCCTCACTTTCTCCTCGATCGTTTGAAATCCCCCGCGTTATGATGTCTCTGGAGAGATTGCGTCCAGCTTTCTCACCGCTTCCTCGCTCCTATCTTGATACCCTACACTTCTGCTTGCAAAGCCAAGAGTCGTTAAAAACTCCACAACTAACTGTTAGAACATGCCTGGCCCCCTTTCGGATGAGTTTTGGACTTGAATACCGAAGTCCCTCTGCCCCTATGCTCCTGTCAAAGTTGTATCATTGAGCTGATATTTCCTTTCCATGATTCTTTGACGAACGTGCATTACTCTGAGCTGAAATTCCTGTCGTAGTTATCTGCCCTATTGGCCAGCTTGTGTTTTGATACTCCATGCCCCTTCTGTTAAAGCCCAGGATCCAAGCGAGTGCCTCTGGGCACGTTCTCACGCCTTGCCTGATTCCTCTTCACGTGCGTCCAGGGCTCTCGGTCCCTACTCTCCCCTTTACAATGGCATTGCCTCTGGGTGTGCATCTTCCCAAATGTGATGAGGTAGTCCGGGCAAATAGGGGCGAGGAGAATCCAAAAAGATTCTGCAAACACATGAAGGACAAAAGGGTGGAGAGTGTTTTCTAATTGGAGAGAAACTTCCGAAGCCTGAAGTGCAAAGAGACTTGGTAGTTGTTGTGGTTCTGTTCGCCGAGCTGGAAGTTTTTGCTGCAAACTTTTCATTCCCTGGCTAGGGATCATCATCAGTGCTATTGGAGCTTCCTGTGAAGCGCTGCTTTGATGTTTCTTCCAGTATTTGTAGTGGTTTGTTCTTGCCGTTTCCGGTGTCAGTTTCAGCTGTAGTGGTTTGTATATGGGGTCCAGGTCCATGTGTCTGTTAATGGAGTTTGTGGATGAATGCCATGCCTCTAGGAATTCCCTGGCTGTTCTCTGTCTGGCTTGTCCTATGATGGTAGTGTTTTCCCAGTCAAATTCATGTTCCTGGTTGTCTGAGTGTGTACACTCATTTGACTGGGAAAACACTACCATCATAGGACAAGCCAGACAGAGAACAGCCAGGGAATTCCTAGAGGCATGGCATTCATCCACAAACTCCATTAACAGACACATCGACCTGGACCCCACATACAAACTACTACAGCTGAAACTGACACCCGGAAGCGGCAAGAACAAACCAATATAAATACCGGAAGAAACATCAAAGCAGCGCTTCACACGAGGCTCCAATAGCACTGACGATGTTCCCTAGCCAGGGAACGAAACGTTTGCAGCAAAAACTTCCAGCTCGGCGAACAGAACCACAACAACGGACACCCGAGCTACAAATCTTCAACCAGACTTTAAAGACTTGGTAGTTCTCGTCCAGGACTCTCTCAAGGTCAACGTACAGATTGAGTCAGTAGTTAGAAATACAAATGCAACATAGAACATAGAACAATATAGCACAGAACAGGCCCTTCGGCCCACCATGTTGCACCGAACATTTGTCCTAGCTTAAGCACCTATCCATGTACCTAAAGGTCACCAATGATTCTGACTCTGCCACTCCCACAGGCAGCGCATTCCATGCCCCCACCACTCTCTGGGTAAAGAACCTACCCCTGACATCTCCCCTATACCTTCCACCCTTCACCTTAAATTTATGTCCCCTTGTAACACTCTGTCTACTCTATCTATTCCTCTGATCATCTTATAAACCTCTATCAAGTCACCCCTCATCCTTCGCCGTTCCAATGAGAAAAGGCCTAGCACTCTCAACCTATCCCCGTACGACCTATTCTCCATTCCAGGCAACATCCTGGTAAATCTCCTCTGCACCCTCTCCAAAGCTTCCACATCTTTCCAAAAGTGAGGCGACCAGAACTGCACACAGTACTCCAAATGTGGCCTTACCAAGGTCCTGTACAGCTGCAACATCACTTCACGACTCTTGAATTCAATCCCTCTGCTAATGAACGCTAATACACCATAGGCCTTCTTACAAGCTCTATCCACCTGAGTGGCAACTTTCAAAGAGCTATGAACATAGACCCCAAGATCCCTCTGCTCCTCCACCTTACTAAGAACCCTACCGTTAACCCTGTATTCCGCATTCTTATTTGTCCTTCCAAAATGGACAACCTCACACTTGGCAGGGTTGAATTCCATCTGCCACTCCTCAGCCCAGCTCTGCATCATATCTAAGTCCCTTTGCAGCTGACAACAGCTATCTACAACTCCACCTATCTTCGTATCGTCTGCAAATTTACTGACCCACCCTTCGACTCCCTCTTCCAAGTCATTAATAAAAATTAACAACAGCAGAGGACCCAGAACTGATCCCTGCGGAACTCCACTTGTAACTGGGCTCCAGGCTGAATATTGACCAACTCCCACCACTCTCTGACTTCGACCGGTTAGCCAGTTCTCTATCCAACTGGCCAAACTTCCCACTATCCCATGCCTCCTGACTTTCCGCATAAGCCTACCATGGGGAACCTTATCAAATGCCTTACTAAAATCCATGTACACTACATCCACTGCTCTACCCTCATCCACATGCTTGGTCACCTCCTCAAAGAATGCAGTAAGACTTGTAAGGCAAGACCTACCCCTCACAAATCCGTGCGGGCTGTCCCTAATCAAGCAGTGTCTTTCCAGATACTCATAAATCCTATCCCTCAGCACCCTTTCCATTACTTTGCCTACCACCGAAGTAAGACTCACTGGCCTGTAATTCCCGGGGTTATCCCTATTCCCTTTCTTGGACAATGGCATTTATTTTGAGAAGACTTGCTTATGGAAGCAGCTATACACTTCTGAGGCTCTATAAGGTCAGACCACACATTTGGAGTATTGTGCGCAGTTTCGGGCCCCATTTCTCAGGAAGGATGGATTGACACCGGGGCGGTTTCAGAGGAACTTCACGACAATGGGAATGAAAAGCGTCACATACGAGGGGGCTCTGGGTCGAGACGTAAGGGAGTTTAGAAGGATGAAGAGAGGGGGATCTAATTGAAGCGAACAGATTACGGAATGGCCTGTATAGCGTGCACGTTGGGAAGATGTTTTCCATTGGCGGGAGAGATGAGGAGCTAAGGACACAGCTTTAGAGTAAACATAGAACATAGAACATAGAAAAATACAGGGCAGTACAGGCCCTTCGGCCCTCGATGTTGCGCCGATCCAAGCCCACCTAACCTACACCAGCCCACTTTCCTCCAAAATGGAAGACCTTTTAGAGAGGGGATAAGGAGAAAGGTTTTTTTTTTAGCCAGAGAGCAGTGAATCCATGGAATTCCTTGCCTGTGGAGAGGCCGGGTCACGGAGCGCATTTAAGACTGAGTTAGAGAGGTTCTTGATTGTCAAGGACATCAAGAGTTACCGGGAGAAAGCGGGTGGAGAGGTTTATCAGGGAGAAAGTGAGGACGGCAGATGCTGGAGGTCAGGGCTGAAAATGTGTTGCCGGAAAAGCGCAGCAGGTCAGGCAGCATCCGAGGAGAATCGACGTTTCGGGCATGAGCCCTTCTTCAGGAATCTTATCAGTCAAGGTTGAAAGCAGACAGGATGGGCTGAATGGCCTAATTCTGCTCTTTTCCCTTTAAGCCTCTTGCAACTTGGGAGGGAAGAAGGCCTTTTTTGAAGGTGAAACAGTAGGAAACGGGTGACATAACAACCGAGCATTTCACGTCAGTATTCACGGTGGAGAAGAACATGGACGCCAAGAGAACTTGGAGAAATAAGTGGCGATACCTTGAAAAGTGTCCGCATCACAGAGGAGGAGGCGCTGAAGGTCTTCAAATGCGTGGAAGTGGATAAATCTCCGACATCCCAGGACGTTGCAGGAAGCCAGGGAGACTGGGCCCTTTGCTGAGGTATCTGGGTCATCCAGGTGAGGCACCCAAAGAGTTGCGGTTGGCTACCGTGATGCCATTATTTTAGAAAGGTGGTAAGGAAAAGCCAAGGAACTGTAGACTGGTGAGCCTGGCATCAGTGATGGGTAAGTTGCTGAAGAGGGTTCTGAGGGACTGGCTTGACATGTATTCAGAAAGGCGAAAGTGAGGACTGTAGACGCTGGAGACCAGAGTCGGAAAATGTGGTGCTGGAAAAACACAGCAGGCCAGGTAGCAGCCGAGGAGCAGGAGAATCGACGTTTCGGGCATGAACCCTTCTTCAGGAATGGGGAGTGCTTGGACTAAGGGGGACAGGACAGGGTCAAGTGGGAAGTTCTCGGATAAAGGGGGACAGGACAGTGTTGAGGGGCTTATGCCCGAAACGTCGATTCTCCTGCTCCTCGGATGCTGCCTGGCCTGCCGTGTTTTTCCAGCACCACGTGTATTTGGAAAGGCAAAGTTTGGGATAGCCAACGTGGTTGGAAAGCCAGACTCACTATCTGGAACGAGATCTTTTGTAACCGAAGAATAAAGAAGATAGATGAAGGCAGTGGTGAACGTCGATGTGGATTTGGTCAGTGTGCCCACTAAGGTTCTGGGTAGGAGACTGTTTCACATGTTTGAATCACTTGGACTTCAGGTGGATATTTGGATACAAACTTTTCTCGAGGGTAAGAGACAGAGGGTGGCGGTGCTGGGTTGTTTTTCAGCCTGGAGGCCTGAAACCAGAAGTATGCTGCTGGGTCCACTTCCTTATGGCATTCACATAAATGGTTTGGATGTGAATACAGGAAATCTGCTCAGTAAGTTTGCATATAGCCCCAATGGTGGTACAATGGGGAATAAAGAAAGCTTTCTCTGGCTACAACGGGGCTTTGATGAGGGTGGGCTGATGAGCTGAGGAGTGGCCAACGGAATTGTATTGGTATTAATATGAGGCGCTGCGCTTTGGTAGGGCAAGGCTTAATGGTAGGGTCCCAGGGAGTGCTATACCTTGGGGCGCAGGTTCATAACACCTTGAAGGTGGAGTCCCGGGTGGAGAGGACAATGAAGAAGGAGTTTAACAATTGATCAGTCCGTTGAGTATGAGAGTTGCTAGGTCGTACAGGGCATTGGTGCGGTCACTTTTGGAGTATGGAGTTCAATTCTGCTCTCCATGTTGCAACACTTGAAGAAGGTTCGGAAAATATGCAGAAGGACTTTTGCGAGTTGGGGTCCTTGTCGGGAGAGGGAGAATAGACTGGGGCTATATCCCCCAGAGCATCGCAGGCTGAGGGGTGACCTTATAGAGGTTTATAAAATCATGAGGGGGGCATGGATAGGGTAAATAGACAAGGTCTTTTCCCCCTGGGGTGGGGGAGCCCAGAACTAGAGGTTTATAAAACCATGAGGGGGGACATGGATAGGGTAAATAGACAAGGTCTTTTCCCTCTGGGGTGGGGAAGTCCAGAATTAGAGGTTTATAAAATCATGGGGGGGGCATGGATAGGGTAAATAGACAAGGTCTTTTCCCCCTGGGGTGGGGGAGTCCAGAACTAGAGGGGCATTGTTAGAAGTCGAGAGGGGAAAGATTTAGAAGGAACCTAAAGGGTTACGTTTGCATATGGAAGGTGGTGTGTGTGGAAGGAGCTGCCAGAGGAAGTGGTGGCGGCTGGTACAAAGACAGTAATTAAAAGGCATCTGGGTGGTTAGGAGGAGTTTAGAAGGATATGGGACAAACTCTGGGAAATGGGACGAGATTAAATGAGGAGATCTGGTCGGCATTGTACGGAAGTGATTTGTTTCCCTACTGTAACAGCTCTCTATGCCTCTGTGAGTGTGTGACCTCGCCATTCAATTCCATCTGACACTCTCCCATCCATTCCAAACGCTGGTCTCTGGCATCATAGAGTCGGAGAGTCCTACAGCTCAGAGACAGGCCCTTTGCTCCGGAGTGGTCTGTCATTCAACACTAACCGACTCACATCTCCCAGTAATTCTGGGTTGCCCGAGGGTTTGAACGCTGTGTTGCGTGCCCTAGCCTCCAGTCACCATCACAGTGACAGCACATACACCACAAACCCCACATCCAGCCCAGTAAGGAGCGACTCCCTGCTACCCTCTCCAGTTCCTCATTACCTCCCTCTCGCCCAACTCGGTATTCACCTTGTCGCTGTCTCATTCACAGAGGGAGCTTCCAGCGAAAGCCTGTCGCACCTCCCTTTGCCCATCGGAAGTCCAGCCCCATGGGAACCAGCCTCATCACCCCTGACCACCCAGTCTGTTGCCTCTAGAAACAGTCAGGCAAGTGGATAACAGAGGATTGGGGCCTGACCAAACCCTGTTGAATTCACCTCAGCAATCCAGGCTTGTACAAGTGCCTGTTGCATGGGGATCCACACCTTCCCAATCACGTGGTGAGAGTTACTAGCCCAGAGTCCTTCTATCTCCTGGGTCCCCTGTACAACAAGTGAGTATCAGTCCCAGTTCCCCTCTGGCACACCTTAAGCGGAATGGGGGAATTCTATCCACCGTCTCTTATCATCCGCACGTTTCCTTTCCTCCATTGTAAAATAAATGATGTCGGGATCTCCAATGGGCATTTCCTTGCATTGGGAAATTGCGGCTGGTTTCCTCAAAAGGGCAGGCGAGGGGTGGGCTCCCCTCAGGGTTCTGCTCTTTGGATGCTGTGCTTTTCCAGCACCACTCTAATCTCGGTGTTCCAAACCTGACTGGGGTGTTGGGAGGTGGGGGGAGAGAGGGGGGAAGGGTTGAAAGGTTTGAAGTTTAGCTGAAATTGAAATTATATCGGAAATGATCTTTTAGACGAAATGGAAACGGGGTGGGGGGGGGGGGGTGGGGAAGAATCTGATATTCAAGTGAAGCGCAGAGGGAGAAATGGAAAGGGACAGGGTCCGTGGATAAGTGCGTTTGGTTCTGCTATAACGCGCGTTTCTTGGCTGTAACGCGACTGAAGAGTTGTTTGGAGAAGGCGGACCTTTGGCTATAACGCGATGTTGGCCCCGTCAATGTCAACTCTGGCTCGATTTTCCCATAATGCTCACGAATCGCGTTAGAGCAGAACCGAGTGTGGGACGTGAATCTGTGTTCAGATGATCGAGACATTTAAGTGACATTGGGGGCTAGGGGTAGGGCTGGAGTGAGATATCTTGGAAGGGGGTACACGTGATAACCCCCATGTTCAATAAATAAATACAATCAGTAAATTCTGCTATAAGGCAGTAGGCCCTTTCTGGTGCAATCCCCAGCTGTCGTGTAATAGCAGCATATTCTGTGCGGGCCTGCATTATAACCAGTACACAGATTACACTTCGCGCTATAGGAACAGTGTCCCCCGTTCTCCTGCCCGCGGGAAACAAACGCGCTGGAGCAGAAGGAGCCGCGACTTTTGGCCCCGCCCCTTCCCCGAAGCGTCCAATCGGCGTCGCGAAGCGTTCCTTCTCATGTTGACGTTTCCCCAGGCAACCCAGATCCCTTTGTCCCCGCCGACCAATCGGAGCTCGAGTTGGCTTCGGAGGGTTCGGTATAAATAGCGCGCGCGCGCGAGAGGGGACGCAGTAGATTCTCAGGAGGCTCCGGAGTCTGAGGCGACGTCATGGTGAGTTGAGTTGAGTTGAGTTGAGTTGAGTTGAGTTGAGTTGAGTTGAGTTGAGTTGGGTTGAGTTGAGTTGGGTTGAGTTGAGTTGGGTTGAGTTGGGTTGGGTTGAGTTGGGTTGAGTTGGGTTGAGTTGAGTTGGGTTGAGTTGGGTTGGGTTGAGTTGGGTTGAGTTGGGTTGGGTTGAGTTGGGTTGAGTTGGGTTGAGTTGAGTTGGGTTGAGTTGGGTTGGGTTGAGTTGGGTTGAGTTGAGTTGGGTTGGGTTGGGTTGGGTTGAGTTGAGTTGAGTTGGGTTGGGTTGGGTTGAGTTGGGTTGGGTTGGGTTGAGTTGGGTTGGGTTGAGTTGGGTTGGGTTGAGTTGGGTTGAGTTGAGTTGGGTGAAAAGTCATGGATAATGGGATCTGGAGTCCAGGCATTGTGGGTCTGGTCCTGGATCGGATCCGGAAGGTGGTAGGTTCTCTCAGTTTGCTTCAACCGAGCAGATCTCCAGAGCTCACTGTTTCATCCCAACACTGAGCGGTAGCATTCACACTCTTGTGCCGTCTCCCTGTCCCCAACCTGACATTAGAATCCATACACAGGGTGGCACAATGTCTCTCGGTGCAAGGGGCCCGAGATTGATTCCAGCCTCCGGTGACTGTGTCTGTGTGGAGTTTGCACATTCTTCCTCCCCCGCCAACCCCCCCCCCCCCTCCCCACCCCACCTCGTGTCTGTGCAGTTTCCCTCCAGGGTTCCTCCCACAGTCCAAATGTGTGCAGACTAGGGCTGGATTGCCGATGGGAAATGGAGGGTTACAGAGATAGGGGAGGAGGGTGGCAGTGGGACTCGGTGGCCTGTTTGCTCACTGTAGCTTTGCTATGATCCTGGTTGGTGAGTTTGTCGTGTGTTCCATGATTTGTGGGAAATCACAGCAACCATTCAGGGTGAAAGCAGGCAATTTGACCCAACAAGACCATACTGACCATCCCGCACAGTCACAGCGCCCTACCTTATATCTGTAACCGTCCATGGCTAATATATCTAGCTGACATATCTTCTGACAATGGAGTCGTTCATGAGGAACCTCAATCCTGATTCATTGAGGAGGGAGCTCAAACCCTTTCCACTGAGTTTCATTGATGTACAACCTCGGGCTACATGCCCTACTTCAGGCCAGCAAGTGACCTATCAGCTGCAGTGAGGGTTAATGGGCTGGAAAAGGCCCAACCGTTTTGGGATAGACCCAACCACATCGATGGGAATTCTCACCTTTCCAATTGTGTCTTAACTCGACAGATTGCAGACTCTAACTCTCCACGTCCTTCATTCCTCTGAATAGTTAGCCCCAAGGGGCTTAGCTCAATGAGCTCGCACTTTCTGGTGATGTTATATTTTATGCTTCTTTATTTATTTCATTGTACCCTTCACCCCCTCCTCCAGGCTGATCTGTGCACAGGGCTCCAGGGTTTCCTCATCTTCCACAGTTTCGGAGGAGGCACCGGCTCCGGTTTCACCTCCCTCCTGATGGAGAGGCTCTCCGTCGACTACGGCAAGAAATCCAAGCTGGAGTTTTCTGTCTACCTGGCTCCCCAGATCTCCACGGCTGTGGTCGAGCCCTACAACTCGGTGCTGGTCACCCACAGCACCCTGGAGCACTCCGACTGCGCCTTCATTCTGGACAACGAGGCCATTTACGACGTGTGCCGGCGGAACCTGGACATCGAGCGGCCGACCTACACCAACCTCAACCGCCTCATCGCGCAGGTGGTGTCGTCCATCACCGCGTCGCTCCGGTTCGACGGTGCCCTCAATGTGGACCTGACGGAGTTCCAGACCAACTTGGTCCCCTATCCCCGCATCCACTTCCCCCTGGTGACCTTCGCCCCCCTCATCTCTGCTGAGAAGGCTTACCACGAGCAACTCTCGGTGTCGGAGATCACCAACTCCTGCTTTGAGCCGGCCAGCCAGATGGTGAAGTGTGACCCGCGCCAGGGCAAGTACATGGCGTGCTGCATGCTGTACCGAGGGGACGTGGTGCCCAAGGACGTCAACGCCTCCATCGCCACCATCAAGAGCAAGCGCTCCATCGTGTTTGTGGATTGGTGTCCGACTGGGTTCAAGGTGAGTGTTGGGTTGGTGCTGAATCCCTGGGGAAGCCTGCACTGAGATGCTTTTTGTAATATTCACAGCAATCTGGTTCACATGGTGTGCTCCCCTTCAGGGATAGCATTGGAACTGACCCATTAGCCTGGCTGGAACAAGCTACAGTGCCCTAGGGGTAAAATTCTCTGCAGTTGACTCATTGACAACAGCTCAATGATCCAGGAGAGAACCTGTCTGGAAATGATGAACCAACTTCCTGACTCTCCGAGTTATTCGGAGGTTAACATGTGATGGGAATTTCATGGGCTAATCCCATGAAAGCTTTGAGATTTCCATCTTGAGGGAGATGGGCAGGGAATGAGGTGTTGCCCATGCTTGCTTGGGGAGCAACTCACCGGTAAATGCATCGTTCAGCAGAGTGATTCGGTTCTGAATCTGCTTCCTGAGCAACTTGGATTTTGACGCCCTTGTCTTTTCCCCCTCGACAGGTTGGCATCAACTACCAGCCCCCGACGTTGGTGCCGGGGGGGCGACCTGGCGAAGGTACAGAGGGCCCTCTGTATGCTGAGCAACACCACCGCCATTTCCTTGGCTTGGACCCGCCTGAACCTCAAGTTCGACAAGATGGACGCCAAGCGGGCCTTCGTGCACTGGTACGTGGGAGAGGGCCTGGAGGAAGGGGAGTTCCAGGACGCCCGGGAGGACATGGCCTCCCTCGAGAAGAGGTGGGCGTCGACTCTTCCGCGCTGGACAGGAAGGGCGAGGAGGAAGAATGAGTTTTGATGACTTTTAATGTTCTAATTATATAATGCTCAATTTTATTAATAATATTCAAGAAATAAATTTATTTTAAATGATGTCCTCAATGTGTCATATTCGGAGTTACAAATACAGACCAAGGGATGGACGAACGTGTTGCAGTTGTATAAGACTCTGGTGCGGCCGCATCTGGAGTATTGTGTGCAGTTTTGGTCGCCATACTATAGGAAGGATGTGGAGGCACTGGAACGGGTGCAGAGGAGGTTTACCAGGATGTTGCCTGGTATGGTAGGAAGATCGTATGAGGAAAGGCTGAGGCACTTGGGGCTGTTTTCATTGGAGAAAAGAAGGTTTTAGGGGTGACTTGATAGAGGTGTACAAGATGATTAGGGGTTTAGATAGGGTTGACCATGAGAACCTTTTTCCACGTATGGAGTCAGATATTACGAGGGGGCATAGCTTTAAATTAAGGGGTGGTAGGTATAGGACAGATGTTAGGGGTAGATTCTTTACTCAGCGGGTCGTGAGTTCATGGAATGCCCTGCCAGTAACAGTGGTGGGCTCTCCCTCTTTATGGGCATTTAAACGGGCATTGGATAGGCATATGGGGGAAAGTGGGCTAGTGTAGGTTAGGTGGGCTTGGATTGGCACAACATCGAGGGCCGAAGGGCCTGTCCTGCGCTGTATTTTTCTACGTTCTGTGTTAGAGAAGTAGAAAAGAGAACTTGAATAGCTCCAGAAGGCCACCTCTTTAACTTCTATATTCTGCCAATCAGGAGACACTGAGTAGTTCAATCATTCACACACATTGTTTTCATGCTACAGCCCAGGCCAACAGATGACAGATCGACTGGGGCAATGTGGTGGCTCACTGCTGTCTCACAGGGCCCAGGTTCGATTCCAGCCTCGGGTAACTGTGTGGAGTTTGCACATTCTCCCCGTGTCTGTGTTGGCTTCCTCCCACAGTCCAAAGATGTACAGATCAGGCGAATTTCCCTGTAGTGTTAGGTGCATTAGTCAGGGGCAAATGCCGAGGGCTGGGTCTGGGTGGGTTACTCTTCCCATACTGGTGGGGAATCTAGTCTAACCTCATTGATTTGTGTCTGATTGAGATTAGATTTCCCACAGTGTGGAGACAGGCCCTTCGGCCCAACAAGTCCACACCGACCCTCCACAGAGTAACCCACCCAGACCCGTTTCCCGCTGAATGGTGCACCTCACATTATGGCCAGCTTAGCACGGCCAATCCACCCTGACCCGCACATCTTTTGGACTGTGGGAGGAAACCGGAGCACCCGGAGGAAACCCACGCAGACACGGGGGAGAATGTCTGTGTGGAGTTTACACAGTCACCCAAGGCTGGAATCGAACCCAGGTCCCCTGGCGCTGTGAGGCAGCAGTGTGGGTAATTGATTTACGTAGGGATGGGTGGCGAAAGATTTGGGAATGGCTTATTGGGGATCAGATTGAGGGCAATCAGATGAATGGGATATGGGGCAGATAGGATTATCACTGCCACGCTATCATGCACGTTTCGTTCACACCAACTGGCCATAACACGACTGACGAATGGGGGACACGGCTTTGAAAGACAAAACTTTAATTGGCTTTAACGGAATTCCTAATAGGCGATTTTCCTTCAAGGAACATTGCAGGTTAAATGACCTACCGCATAATAGCTGGACATATTGACTGTACTCATTGAATATGGGAGTTATCACATCTACACCCTTCCAACATATGTCATTACGGCCCTCACTGTCACTTAAGTGCCGCGATACTCTTGACCATCTGAGCACAGACTGTGCTCATTCACGTTCCACACTGGGTTCTGCTATAACGGGATTCACTAGCAATCTCGCGTAGTGAGAAAATCGAGCAAGAGTTGACATTGAAGGGGCCGAGATCGCGACATAGCCAAAGGTCCGTCTTCTCCACACAACAGCCACTATCTTCAATCGCGTTACGACTCAATATGCAGATGGACCGACTAGAGGAGAGGCCATATTGGATTTGGTCAGGTGTCAGTGGGAGAGCATTTCGTTGACAAACTCCCTGATCTTTACTGTAGTGACAGAGAGGGATAGGAGGAGATTAGATTCCCTACAGTGTGGAAACAGGCCCTTCGGCCCAACAAGTCCACACCGACCCTCAGAAGAATAACCCACCCAGACCCATTTCCCCCTGACTAATGTACCTCACAACACGGGCAATTTAGCACGGCCAATTTACCTGATCTGCACGTCTTTGGAGGAAGCCCATACACACACGGGGAGAATGTGTAAACTCCACACGGACAGTCGCCCAAGGCCTTCTGCATCGCCAGACCATGGCAACACGACGCCTGGAGGAAGGGCGCCTCATCTTCCGCCTAGGAACCCTCCAACCACAAGGGATGAATGCAGATTTCTCCAGCTTCCTCATTTCCCCTCCCCCCCCCACCTTATCTCAGTCCCAACCCTCGGACTCAGCACCGCCTTCTTGACCTGCAATCTTCTTCCCGACCGCTCTGCACCCCCCACCCCCTCTCCAGCCTATCACCCTCACCTTAACCTCCTTCCACCTATCGCATTCCCAACGCCCCTCCCCCAAGTCCCTGCTCCCTACCTTTTATCTTAGCCTGCTTGGCACACCTTCCTCATTCCTGAAGAAGGGCTTATGCCCGAAACATCGACTCTCCTGCTCCTCTGTTTAACTTGAGCTCTAATGTGTGTGATTTCTAAACTGGGAAGTTGCAATGACCAATGTTGCGTGGATTCGGATTTTATCTGGGTTGAGGCTGTGGTGTACAGTCTTGGATATGTGGATGAACTCTGTGCAAAATGTTGACGTTCCTATGATTACAGTGAGTATCCAACTTGGGAATTGGTGGTGACATTCAATGCTGAATGCCTTTTTGATTTGGGAAAGTATTTACTTGGTGGAGAGGGTATGGTAGAGCATAAATTGGGAACGGATATTCTCAGGGACATACACGAGAGATAGATGGAAGTTGTGTCGGGAGTACATGCTGGTTGTGTTGGATGGCTTAGTCCAACTGAGGCAAGAAAGGAATGATAGGAACCTTGAATGGCAAGACATGTCAACAAGAAGAAGGAAGACTACTTAAGGTTGAGGAAGCAAGGATCAGATAGGGCTCTAGAGGGTAACATGGCAGCCAGGGAGGAACTGAAGAGTGGACTTAGGAGAGACGGAAAGGGGCATGTCAAAGCTTTGGTGGGTAGGATTAAGGAAAACCCTAAGGTTTTTGACACTTATGTGAGGAACAAGAGGATGGGGATAGTGAGAGCGAGGGTGGGATGATCAGGGATAGCGGAGGGAACATGTGTCTGGAATTGGAGGAGGTCAGGAAGGTCCTTCCCGAACATTTTGCTTCAGTATTCACTAGCGATATGGTCAAAAAAATTGATCCGCTCCAACAGGCTAAGGAGGAGGATGTACTGGACCTTTTGAAAATGCAAGGATAGATAAGTCACCAGGGTCAGACTGGGTATAGAGTTGGAAATGTGTTGCTGGAAAAGCGCAGCATGTCCGGCAGCATGACCCATTGCCTCAGCCTGCTCAAAAAGGACCTCCCGTCCACCGCCTGCAACCCCATCGTCCCACAACCCCGCACCGCCCGTTTCTACCTCCTGCCCAAAAACCCACAAACCTGACTGCCCCGGCCCACCCATTGTCTCAGCCTGCTCAAAAACCTCCAGCAATCAGACTGGGTATACGCAAGGTTACGAGAGGAAGCGAGGGAAAAGATTATTGTGCCTTTGGTGATGATCTGTGCGTCCTCACCGTCCACTGGAATAGTGCTAGATGGTTGGAAGCTGACAAACGCTATTTCCTTATTCAAGAACGGGAATAGGGATAACTCTGGGAATTACAGACCAGCCAGTCTTATCTCTGTGGTGGGCAGATTATTGGAGAGGATTCTGAGAGACAGGATTTATAATTATTTGGAAAAGCATAACTTGATTAGAGATAGTCACCGCGGCTTTGTGAGGGGGCAGGTTGTGCCTCACAAGTCTTACTGAAGTCTTTGAGAATGCGACAAAACACGTTGATGAAGGTTGAGCAGTGGATGTGGTGTACGTGGATTTCAGCAAGGCGTTTCATTAGGTTTCCCCATTGGAGGTTCATTCAAAAAGTAAGGATACAGTGAGACTTGGCAGCCTGGACACAGAATTGGCTGGCCCATAGAAGACAGAGGGTAGTAATAGTTGGAAATTACTCAGCCTATGACCAGGGTGTTCCACAGGGATCTGGTCTGGGAGCACTGCTCTTTGTGATTAGAACATAGAAAGATACAACGCAGTACAGGCCCTTCGACCCTCGATGTTGCGCCGATCCAAGCCTACCTAACCTACACTAGCCCACTATCCTCCATATGCCTATCCAATGCCCGTTTAAATGCCCATAAACAGTCCACCACTGGTACTGGCAGGGCATTCCATGAACTCACGACTCGCTGAGTAAAGAATCTACCCCTAACATCTGTCCTAAACCTACCACCCCTTCATTTAAAGCTATGCCCCCTCGTAATATCTGACTCCATACGTGGAAAAAGGTTCTCATGGTCAACCCTATCTAAACCCCTAATCATCTTGTACACCTCTATCAAGTCACCCCTAAAACCTTCTTTTCTCCAATGAAAACAGCCCCAAGTGCCTCAGCCTTTCCTCATACGATCTTCCTACCATACCAGGCAACATCCTGGTAAACCTCCTCTGCACCCGTTCCAGTGCCTCCACATCCTTCCTATAGTATGGCGACCAAAACTGCACACAATACTCCAGATGCGGCCGCACCAGAGTCTTATACAACTGCAACATGACCTCAGGACTCCGGAACTCAATTCCTCTACCAATAAAAGCCAGTACGCCATATGCCTTCCTCACAGCACTATTTACCTGGGTGGCAACTTTCAGAGATCTGTGTACATGGACACCAAGATCCCTCTGCTCATCCACACTACCAAGTATCCCACCATTAGCCCAGTACTCCATCTTCTTGTTACTCTTACCAAAGTGAATCATTTCACACTTACCTACATTGAACTCCATTTGCCACCTTTCTGCCCAGCTCTGCAGCTTATCTATATCCCGCTGTAACCTGCCACATCCTTCCTCACTGTCAACAACTCCACCGACTTTCGTATCATCCGCAAACTTGCTCACCCTACCTTCCAGCCCCTCCTCCAGGGTCATTTATAAAAATGACAAACAGCAATGGTCCCAAAACAGATCCTTGCGGAACACCGCTAGTAACTGCACTCCAAGATGAACCTTTACCATCAACTACTACCCTCTGTCTTCTTCCAGCCAGCCAATTCCTAATCCAAACCTCCAACTCACCCTCAATGCCATACCGCCGTAGTTTTTGCATTAGCCTACCATGGGGAACCTTATCAAACGCCTTACTAAAATCCATATACACCACATCTACTGCTTTACCCTCGTCCACCACCTTAGTCACCTTCTCAAAGAATTCAATAAGGTTTGTGAGGCAGGACCTGCCCTTCACAAAACCATGCTGACTATCCTTGATCACATCATTCCTATCCAGATGCTCATAAATCCTATCCCTTACAATTCTCTCTAAGAGTTTGCCCACAACAGAGGTAAGACTCACTGGCTGATTCTTTATAAATGTCCTGGATGAGGAAGTGGAAGGGTGGGCTAGTAAGTTTGCTGATGACGTGACATTTGATTGGAGTTGTGGATCGTGTGGAGGGCTGTTGGAGTTTGCCAAGGGGGCCATTGACAGGATGCAGAGCTGGGCTGAGAAGTGGCAGATGCAGTTTAGCCTGGAAAGGTGTGAAGTGATTTATTTTGGAAGGTCCAATTTGAATGCTGAATACAGGGTTAAAGGTTAGATTGTTGGCAGTGTGGAGGAACCGAGGGAACTTAGGGGGGGGTCCACATTCATAGATCCCTCAAAATTGCCTCCCAAGTTGACCGGGTTGTTAAGAAGGCGTACGGTGTGTTGGCTTTCATCAGCAGGGGGATTGAGTTTAAGAGCTGCGAGGTTATGTTGCAGCTCTATGGAGGCCTGGTTAGGCCACACTTGGGACATTGTGCTCAGTTCTGGTCACCTCAATCTCGGAAGGATGTGGAAGCTTTCGAGAGGGTGCAGAGGGGATTTCCCAGGACACTGCCTGGCCTGGAGGGCATATGTTATGAAGAAAGGTTGAGGGAGCTAGGGCTTTTCTGATTGGAGCCAAGAAGGATGAGAGGTGACCTGGTAGAGGTGTACCAGATGATGAGGGGCAGAGATAGAATGGATCGACAGAGAGTTTTTTTCCCAGGGCAGAAGTGGTTAACATGAATGGGCATTCTTTTAAGATGATGAGAGGAAGGGAGATGTCAGAGGGTGGTTCATTACACAGAGAGTGGTGGGTGTGTGGAATACACTGCCAGCATTGGGAGTAGAGTCAGAGACATTAGGGACATTTAAGCAACTCTTGGATAGGCATGTGGATGATAGTATAATGAAGAGTATGTGGGTTAGTCTGATCTTAGAGTAAGGTCAGCACAACATCGAGGGCTGAAGGGCCTGTAATGTGCTACACTGCGTTCTACGTTATCGGAACAGCATGCTATTCAAATTATATTTTTGTTGGAACAGCTAGTAGATGGGAGGGATTTATTTGGTTTGTTCCTTGTTTAGTTAATTTGTTCAGATAGATAAATAAATTGTTACTTGTTGACTTTGAAGTGAGCATCTGGAGTTTGTTTTATTTCACTGCGAGAAGTTGCCGAAAAGCAGGTTACACCCCCAATTCCCTCTCCTTTTCCAGATTCGAGGGGAGATTGCTCCTTTTATTTCTCAGGAGGTGGTCAACCTCTGCTTTCCGACAGTATCACCTCTTTCAGTAAGGACAGATTTAACACACCCGTTAAACTTCAGAGTTCGACCGTTTATCAACACAGAAATATTTCCTTCGAACATCCTGCAGCTCTGTAGATCTGACGGTAAGTTGTTACTTGTTCATCAACAGTTGGGCCTTTTCTCCTTAGAAATTTTCTGGAATTCCTGTGCACAACGTAACTGCCAAATTGAGTTGATATAAAGGTTTGTTTCCGTATTTCGCTAAAATTTCAGTTTAATGCAAAACGCACTTCCCTTTCCCCTCGCTGGAGTATGCAACATCGAGGGCATTCCTCGCTCAGTGCTCATGGAGAATTGTCAGGAATTGAAAGCTTTTGGGAAATGGTCTCTCCACTGTCTGGGTGAATTTGTTGGAACAGAGGGAGTGAGCGTGCTTATAACTGAGACGGCAGGCACACTTTCCCCATGACAGGTCCCAGGGAGAGAATCGCTTTCTGCTTATACATTTGTCATAGAGTCATAGAGATGTACAGCACGGAAACAGACTTTTCCGTCCAACCCGTCCAGGTATCCCAACCCAATCTAGTCCCACCTGCCAGCACCCATCCCATATCCCTCCAGACCCTTCCTATGCAGATCCTTTGCGTTGGTGATGTCATTTCCCACGATGATGTCATTTCCTGTCCTTTTTCTCAGGATGTGGTAAATGGGATCCAAGTCAGTGTGTTTGTCGATGGAGTTCCAGTTGGAATGCAATGCTGCTAGGAATTCTTGTGCATGTCTGTGTTTGGCTTGCCCAAGGATGGATGGGTTGTCCCAGTGGTGTCCTTCCTCATCTGTATGTAAGGATATTAGAGGGTCATGTCGTTTTGTGGCCAGTTGATGTTCATGTATCTCTTTCAGTCAACACAACTCATTAAAATCGGAGTTCTGCTGTTTATCATCACAAAGCTATTTCCTTTGGATCTCCTGCAGCTCTTTATGGTCTGATAACAAGTGATTGTCACTTACTTTATGCTTGTCGATCGACTGTTGTGCATTCTGATTTTATTTTGCACTTCTCTGTCCACGACCTCATCGCCAACCGACATTTAAGAAAAAAGTTGTCTTTAAAATTTCAGTTTAATGCAAAATGCACTTCCTTTTCCCCTTCAGTGACGTTTGCAACATCGAGGACCCTCCTCCCTCATTGCTAAGGGAGAATTGTCAGCAATTGGGATATTGTCTCTCTAGGTCCCCACTGCCCTGCACTGTATGGGTGAACTCGGATGAACAGAGGATATAAGCGTTGCACATGACTGATATACTCGCCCCATCCTCTCCTCCAGGGGACCGGGGAGGGGGGAGAGAATTGGAGATATCACTTGCCTGCTGAACACCAAGGTGTTAAGATTAAACAGCGACCGCCTGTTAATGTTAGCCTGGGGAGGGTGAAAGGTTATGCAAGGCTCTCCCAGACAACTGTGCATTGATGAGGCGACGTCAGGAGGGGACGCTCATTGAAGATCCGGCTTCAGGTTGTCCTGAGCGAGCAGGGGAACGGTCAGAGGTGGACCCGGTGGTAAATGGACTCAGTCAAACGAAGGGAAACTGAACAAAACGCCAAGGTTTTGAGGGAGGTTTATTCAGTAAAATGGACAGTGATAGGGAGGGCAGCAATGTGATTGCAGAGAATCAGTCAATGGCCTTTTTTTTTCCCAGATGGGAGGGAGATTTGTTCTGGTGGCTTCCAAGTAGCTGCGACTCTTCACGTTATCTCTGACCGACAATACGTTTATTTATGGGGGAGCACAATATCAGAATCTGCAGGCGATTCCGAAGTTGAGATTAGAAGCGCGGGGAGGGTAAAGTTAAACGACAGGGAGAAGGGGGAGGGGGTGTGGAAGGGACTGGAGAGAGGCAGGTGGAACCTACAATGCAGAGAAACTCGGGGGCTGGTTGAATTTGAGAAGTGGGACACGGGGAGCCAATGCTGAATAAAGGCCACCATTGGAAAGGGAGTGTCAGGTCAGAGGCTGCTGGGGTGGGTGGGTGGGTGTGAGCAGGAAGCATTCAAGTAGATGGGACGCGTTAAGTTAACCCTTGACTGAATCCTGGGCTTCAGCTAACCTGGATCTAGAGGGTCAAAGCATAGGAATGGTGGGGAGGCTGGGTCCGAGCTGTTCCCTGTGCTGGGAATTCGGAACGCTAGAGCGCAAGGGAATTTGAAATGATCTCCATGGGGAGGGCGGAGAAACATTACTTGAACCAGGGCCAGTGGTTCAGAGGTGAGGTCGACTGAGATCCAGTCGTGGCTTTCAGCAGAGAATCTTAAAATAGAGGGAAATTGTAGATAACGGGACAGGGGAAAGGGCTGAAGGTTTATTGGCGATGCAGGTAAGAGACCTTTCACCGAGAGGATGGTATGTATTCAGAATTCCCTGCCTGTACAGAAATGCCCTTTAGATATGCCCTTGTGATACCAAGGATCTGCAAGGCAGTGGGACAAGGGCCGAAAGTGGGATTAGATAGAGTCTTTGTTTGTGTCGACGCAGTGGGTGTGTTCTGCTTTGTAGATCTCTATGGATCTATAACCATCTGTTGAATTCAATATATTTTTCAGCGATTTAGAGATCGATTTCCTGGAGAAATTTCGTGCTGGAGTTTGCATTTCAAATAATAATCTTTGCATACTTGCCCCCTCGGTTAGATTGTATTAGTAAATGTCCCTTTTTTTTCAATTGTTCCTCATGAGCCTGCCTGACATGTTCTGAGGCTGGCCAATACCTGCCGGCCAACTCCCAGTCACCCACCACACCAGTACTTCCCCAACCTGTCTAACCAATCAGTTCCCAAATCCAGCTGATCCCACTCATCAGGAAGAGCGTCTGGCATCAGTCCATTATTGAGCAATTCTGTATATCCCGTCGGAGATGACGCTGTGGCCATTTTGTGCTGAGGGAGATTGAACCAGACGGGATGATCTAGCTACTGAAGACCAAGCGCATGGCCAGTCTGGGAGGCTTTGGGGATTTTCCAACGCCAGCTCTCTCAGGTCAGGACTTTCTGAGGAGCATCCGAAGCCATTCTGGTCTCAATAGATTTCGAATCGCCATGGAAATGTCGCTGCGACTCTCTCTGAATTTTGTCTTGTTTTTATTTCGTCCTGAACTGGAGAACTACATGCGAGAATCTGTGTCTGAATTTTCCATTGTTGTCAAGGGGCGTGTTCAGGGAATGTGACTGGATTAAAACAGTTTATTAGTTAGCAGTCATTATCTATTAAGATTCCAATCAAGTTGGGTTATTCTAAATTCCACTTTCTTTGCTTGTAGTAATTGTGTTCTGTCTTGCGTCGAGAAGTATTGTATCTGAAACAGACATAAAAAAAAGTTACATTCCTACAATATATTGAGGGAGTCAGGTCTGGTCCATAAGATGTCATTGACCAACATCTCAATAACCCATATCCTTTGTACCCCATTCATCTGATTCTCCTCAAATAATCAAATTCCATTCTTCCACGAACCCTTCCTGTCTGCATTTCTAATCAATTACCAACAACATAATCAGAAACAATTCAACCAGACAGATGATTCATTTGATTCATAATTTGGAGAGGCCAGAGTTGGGTTGGGGTTTGATTAGATTAGATTAGATTACCTACAGTGTAGAAACAGGCCCAAACAAGTCCACTCCGACCCTCCCAAGAGCAACCCACCCAGACCCATTCTCCTATATTCCCCTACGTTTACCCCCTTCACTATGGGAGGACACCGGAGCACCCGGAGGAATCCTACGCAGACTCGGGGAGAATGTGCAAACTCCACACAGACTGAGGTGGGAACTGAACCCGGGTCTTTGGCGCTGCGAGGCAGCAGTGCTAAGTACAAAGTTAAAAACAAAAACAAAATCACACAATACCAGGTTATAGTCCAATCGGAAGCACTAGCTCTGGGAAGGCCGTTCCGTCATCAGGTGGTTGTGGAGGTTAAGTCTGTAAGTCTGTGTCTTACAATCTTATACTCCACAATTAGTTGATGAGGGGGCAGTGCTTCGAAAGCTAGTGCTTCCAATTAAACCTGGTGGACTATAACCTGGTGTTGCCTCATTTGACCCAGTCCTAGCAAGGCGACTGCAATATTCAGTTCGGGGTCACACAGAATTTGGAGAAACCATTTTCCGTCTTCACTCTTCTTTTCCGGAATTTTCTTCAACCCATTCTTTGACTCGACAGCCCTTAAATGAGACACTTGCCAAATCATCGAAAATAACGTTATTTCCTAAATATTATTATTAATAACATCAATTACTGTTAAAATATTAAAAACCATGAAAACTCATTCTTCCTCCTCGCCCTTCCTGTCCAGCGCGGAAGAGTCGACTCCCACCTCTTCGTAATCCTTCTCAAGGGAGGCCATGTCCTCCCAGGCGTCCTGGAATTCCCCTTCCTCCAGGCCCTCTCCCACGTACCAGTGCACGAAGGCCCGCTTGGCGTACATCTTGTCGAACTTGAGGTTCAGGCGGGTCCAGGCCAAGGAAATGGCGGTGGTGTTGTTCAGCATGCAGAGGGCCCTCTGCACCTTCGCCAGGTCGCCCCCTGGCACCACCGTCGGGGGCTGGTAGTTGATGCCGACCTGTCGGGGGAAAAGACAGAGGTGTCAAAATTTGACTTGCTTTGGAAGCAGCTTCAGAATCCAATCACAAAACCGCCAGTGAGTTCTGTGAAAGATGCATTTATCAGCGTGGGAGTGAGCCATTCCCAGTGCAAACAGCATTTCTGCACAATTCCTGCCTATCTCTCCCTGCTTTAAGGTTCAAGATTCGGAATGGAACACTTCGAGTGACAAGAGTGGTTCCAAATGTGAATGAATCCTCATCCCAGCAACTGAGAGTCAGGAAGCCATTCTCAGGTTTCCAGACAGGATTCTCTCCTCCGACATCCTGAGCTGCAGTCAATGCGTCAAGTGCTGGAAATTTCATCCCAGGCCCCACTTGAGTGACGCCTCTCAGGGCAAGAGTGTACAAAGTCTGCCCCAGTACTGTCCATGGAAGGTGGGGGCACACTTGGCCTGGGATTATAGAGAGTATGATTCACACGTGTTATCAGGTTGTCAAAATTCAAGGTTTCCCCAGGGCCCCCAGGGATTCAGCACCGACCCAACACTCACCTTGAACCCAGTCGGACACCAATCCACAAACGCGATGGAGTGCTTGGTCTTGATGGTGGCGATGGCAGCGTTGACGTCCTTGGGCACCACGTCCCCTCGGTACAGCATGCAGCACGCCATGTACTTGCCCTGGCGCGGGTCGCACTTCACCATCTGGTTGGCCGGCTCGAAGCAGGCGTTGGTGATCTCCGACACTGAGAGTTGCTCGTGGTAAATTCTCAGCAGAGATGAGGGGAGCGTAGGTCACCAGGGGGAAGTGGATGCGGGGATAGGGGACCAGGTTGGTCTGGAACTCCGTCAGGTCCACGTTGAGGGCGCCGTCGAACCGGAGCGACGCGGTGATGGAGGACACCACCTGCACGATGAGGCGGTTGAGGTTGGTGTAGGTCGGCCGCTCGATGTCCAGGTTCCGCCGGCACACGTCGTAAATGGCCTCGTTGTCCAGAATGAAGGCGCAGTCGGAGTGCTCCAGGGTGCTGTGGGTGACCAGCACCGAGTTGTAGGGCTCGACCACCGCCGTGGAGATCTGGGGAGCCAGGTAGACAGAAAACTCCAGCTTGGATTTCTTGCCGTAGTCGACGGAGAGCCTCTCCATCAGGAGGGAGGTGAAACCGGAGCCGGTGCCTCCTCCGAAACTGTGGAAGATGAGGAAGCCCTGGAGCCCTGTGCACAGATCAGCCTGGAGGAGGGGAGTGAAGGGTACAATGAAATAAATAAAGAAGCATAAAATATAACATCACCAGAAAGTGCGAGCCCCCTTGGGGCTAGTTATTCAGAGGAATGAAGGACGTGGAGAGTTAGAGTCTGCAATCTGTCGAGTTAAGACACAATTGGAAAGGTGAGAATTCCCATCGATGTGGTTGAGTCTGTCCCAAGGCTTGGGCCTTTTCCAGCCCATTAACCCTCACTGCAGCTGATAGGTCACTTGCTGGCCCGAAGTAGGGCATGTAGCCCTAGGTTGTACATCAATGAAACTCAGTGGAAAGGGTTTGAGCTCCTTCCTCAATGAATCAGGATTGAGGTTCCTCATGAACGACTCCATTGTCAGAAGATATGTCGGCGAGATATATTAGCCATGGAATCTGTAGATTTATAGAGATAGGGTAGAGGGCTGCGTCTGTGTCGATGCTTTTTGGAGGGTCAGTATGATCACGATGGGCCGAATTGCCACCTTCCACCCCGCATGGATACAACAAATCATGTTCCCCATGACAAACTCAGGACGCAGGAGCATAGCAACCCCTACAGTGTCGAAGCAGTCCCCTCTGACCCTCTGAGAAGCAGGTTAGCTAGACCCACCTCCACACCGCCCTCCTCCCCCTCTCCCTGTAACCCCACACTTCCCGTGGTCAATCCAGCCCTCGTCTGCACATCTTCGGATCGTGGGAGGGAAGAAATCCATGATGCGGGGTGGGAGAATGTGCAAACTCCACACAGACACGGTCCCCGGAGGCTGGAATCAATCCCGGGCCCCTTGCACTGAGAGACATCGTGCCACCCTGTGTGTGGGTTCTAATGTCAGGTTGGGGACAGGGAGATGGCACAGGGGTGAGGATGCTACCGCTCAGTGTTGGGATGAAACAGTGAGCTCTGGAGATCTGCTCGGTTGAAGCAAACTGAGAGAACCTACCACCTTCCGGACCCGATCCAAGACCAGATCCACGATCTCCTTGCCCACGGAGCAGTGGCCCCGGGCGTAGTTATTAGCCGCGTCCTCCTTCCCGGTGATGAGCTGCTCAGGGTGGAAGAGCTGTCGGTAGGTGCCGGTACGGACCTCATCTGGGGACGGGGAGCACACATGTTACAACAGGGAGAATTCAGGCCACATTTCAGTGGGAACACTGAGTGAGCACGCCTCCCCCCCAATCCCTCCTCTTACCGATCACGGTGGGCTCCAGGTCTATGAACACCGCCCGGGGAACGTGCTTCCCCGCCCTGGTCTCGCTGAAGAAGGTGTTGAAGGAGTCGTCCCCACCTCCGATGGTCTTGTCACTGGGCATCTGTCCATCCGGCTGGATGCCATGCTCCAGGCAATACAGCTCCCAGCAGGCATTCCCCAGCTGTACGCCGGCCTGGCCAATGTGAAGCGAAAGGCACTCTCTCTGATGAGGGAAGGACAGATTGTTATTCCCATAGAACCGAGAGCAGTAATGTCTACGTTGATGTTGGAAATGGGCGAAGGAGGATTGGGACTCAGCTGGTCACAATTCTATTCCAATCCATCCTCCATTTCATCACGATCCTCTCTCCACAGGGATTGTGCCAGGCACCAGGGTCCCCCCATCTCCATGAAGCCCCTCCATATTCCTTCTGGAAATCTGGAATCACACCCTCCCTTCCCACTAGCTGCAGCCCCCTCTCTACCGGTGGATCTCCTCTCTCCCTGCGGATGCCTAGCTCCTGAGGGAGTCCACACCAGATTCCCCGTATAGTCACCCCCTTCCTGGTCCCCTTGGAAAGCTGACCCTCAAAATGTAGAATTCATCTTTTTTACCCTTTCATGGGAACGACAGCTCTCCCTGTGGATCTGTGGCTCCCTCTCACACAACTCTGACACCTCCCCCCCCCCCCGGATCACCCTCTATGTAGCTGAAGATCCTACTTCCCTCCCTCCCTCGGTCTGGAACGAGTATCCCCGCGTCTGGACTCCAGATCCCATTATCCATGACTTTCCACTCACCCACTCACTCACTCAGCCACTCATTCACTCATTCATTCATTCACTCATTCACCCACCATGCCATCTCCTCAGACTCTGGAGCCTCTGAATCTACTGCGTCTCCTCTCTCTCGCGCGCGCTATTTATACCGAACCCTCCGAAGCCAACTTGAGCTCTGATTGGTCGGCGGGGACAAAGGGAAGTCGGCAACCCGAGATGGAACGTCGCTTCGCGACGCTGATTGGACGCTTGTGTGAAAGGGGCGGGGTACAGCTTACCCGCGCCGGTCGCTCTCCAGGATTGGAAGAATTGCCATTGGAGCTGATGCATGAAAGGGAGATCTGTGCTCGGCTGAGCTTTATAGATTTGATCGGGCTGCTGATTGGGAGTTGGTGGGCAGGGGCTTAGCCATGAGAGGGTGCGATCCAGATTTGAAACAGACGATTTCAATCGTTTAAATGTCAAACCATTCATTACTTGCTTTAATATCTGTGACATTCTATTTGAACTCTGATCCGATTGTATTTCTTTGGGAATTTGTCTCAAAGTCACTTTTCCACTAGCAGTTTTGGGGAGATGATACGTGCAGACCCGGACCTGGGGATGATTCAGCCCGAGGAACAGTCAGCGAGATGCAGAATCTGGACCTGGATATTGCAAATGCAACTCAGCTGAGGCAAATGGAATTAACTAAAATGTAAAGAGTTCCAATTAATCATCATGAAATTTTGTCCTCAACCACAAATAAGGCTGAGAAACGTGCATTCAGCTCAACAGTGGGTATGGAGTCACGGAGATGGCTGTTTGGGTCTTTAAGTAAAGTCATGGCGTTACACAGCATGGTAACAAACCCTTCAGTCCAATTCATGCGTGCTGACCCAATCTCCTAAATGAATTCACTCACATTTGCTGGCATTTAGCCCGTATCCCTTTCCATTTATATAACCGCCATAAGATGCTGTCATTGTACCAGCCTCCACCACTTCCTCTGGCAGCTCATTCCATGTGCAGCCTCTGCGTGACAAAGTTTCCCTGCGGTCTCTTTAAGGTCTTTCCCCTCTCACATTAAAACTATGCCCTCCTTAACCTGGGAAAAAAACTTGGCTATTCACCTCGTTGACTTGCTTTTTAAAACTTCTATAAGGTCACCCCTCAGCCTCCCACGTTCCAAGGGGAAACAGCCCCAGCCTCTCCCTGTAGCTCAAACGCTCCAACATCCTTTTCTGAACCTTTTCATATGTTTCGCAACAATCATCCGATGGAAGATCAGATTAGATTAGGCCCTTCGGCCCAACAAGTCCACACCGACCCGCCGAAGCGCAACCCACCCAGACCCCTACATTTACCCCTTACCTAACACTACGGGCAATTTAGCCCGGCCAATTCACCCTGACCCGCACATCTTTGTGACTGTGGGAGGAAACCGGAGCACCCGGAGGAAACCCACGCAGACACGGGGAGAATGTGCAAACTCCTCACAGTCAGTCGCCTGAGTCGGGAATTGAACGCGAGTCTCTGGTGCTGTGAGGCAGCAGTGCTAACCACTGTGCCACCATGCCGCCCACAAATTTGTATCAGTCTGCCTTTCCAAACTGCAGCACCTCACGTTTGTATAAATTGAACTCTCTCTCGCACTCCTCGGCTCATCAACCCATCGGCTCAAGGTCCCGTTGGACTCTGAGGTAACCTGCTTTGCTACACCTCCAATCGTGGTGTCGTCTGCAAACTTACTAACCGTGCCGCCTATGTTGACATCTAGCCAAGGAACTATTCTAACCCCATTTACCAGCACTTGGCCCATCGTCTTGTAGGCGGTGAGAGTTTGTATCTCGGTCGCCCTTATACTCAGCGAGTTCCAAATCCTTACCACCCTCTCGGTGAAAAGGTTTCTCATATCTGCACATCTAAATCTTCTGCACCATTGTTTGCGTGTTTTATTGGAGATCATTTCAAATCGCTTTGCTCTCGCACTGCGCTTTCCCACCTCCAGGAACAGATTTCTCCCCACTCTGGCGCATCGACACCTTTGTTTTCCGACAAAGCCCCAGGATTTCACCATCTTCCCAACCGTCATTGTGTCCTATCTACATGAATCATTCCCGTTCACTCATACCCAGCAGCCCCTGCTGCAACGTTCCCTTTCCAACTGTAGCTTCATTTGCATCGCTCCTCCATGATCTTTTACCCAAATTTAATAATCCCTCATTCCCCTGCATTAGATTCCATCTGCCACACTAAATTGCCCCTAGTGTTAGGTAAGGGGTAAACGTAGGGGTATGGGTGGGTGGTGGGTCGGTGTGGACTTGTTGGGCCGAAGGGCCTGTTTCCACACTGTAAGTAATCTAATCTAATAATAAAAAAAGTATGCTCCCGAATATCCAACTCTGTGTCGTTCAGAGATATCATACAACGTGTGAACAATCCCTTTGTCCCAACTCCAGCCATGTTCATAACAAGCTGATGAATGAATAAATGCTGAAAGAATAACTATTTGGATGTAAAATGTTGCCTGAATGATTCATTTCTGACTTTTTGATGACCCGAACATCGCACTGTCAAATGTATTTTAACGAATTCACATAGTTTGGTTAGTTTCTGTCTGAAACACAGAACATAAGCTGGAAGTGTAGGCCTTGGGTGTTGGTTCCTAGTTGCCTCATGTGTATACAGCAGTTCAAATTATCTGAACGCGGTGGACTCATTAGGGCCATCCCTAATAGTAAGCCAGAAGAAGATAATTGTGGGGTGCTGCATTTTGGAATAACAAATCAGAACAGGACTTATACACTTAATGGTATAGGGAGTGTTGCTGAACTAAGAGACTTTTTTTTAGGTTACTTACAGTGTGGAAACAGGCCCTTCGGCCCAACAAGTCCACACCGACCCGCAACCCACCCATACCCCTACATTTACCCCTTACCTAAGACTACGGGCAATTTAGCATGGCCAATTCACCTGACCCGCACATCTTTGGACTGTGGGAGGAAACCCACACAGACACGGGGAGAATATGCAAACTCCACACAGAGAGTCGCCTGAGGCGGGAATTGAACCCAGGTCTCTGCCGCTGTGAGGCAGCAGTGCTAACTGCTGTGCCACCCACTCCCTGACCTTGGAGGACAGGCTATAGTTCCTTGAAATTGGGGCCACAGGTAGATAGGATTGTGAAGGAGGCGTTTGGTATGCTTTCCTTTATCAGTTAGAGTATTGAGTACAGGAGTTGGGAGGTCATGTTGCAGCTAGACAGGACTTTTTAGGCCACTTTTGGAGTATTGTGTACAATTCTGGTCTCCCCCACAGAGGAGTGACGTTGTCAAAACTTGGAAGGGTTCAGAAAAGATTTGCAAAGATGTTGCCGGGTTGGAGGGTTTGAGCTACAGGGAGAGACTGAACAGACTGGGGCTGTTTTCCCAGGAGCGTCGGAGGCTGAGGGGTGACCTTATAGAGGTTTATAAAATTACAAGGGGCATGGGTAGGGTAAATAGACAAGTTCTTTCCCCCTGGGGTGGGGAAGTCCAGAACTAGAGGTTTATAAAATCATGAGGAGGGGTATGGATAGGGTAAATAGACACGGTCTTTTCCCCCTGGGGTGGGGCAGTCCAGAACTAGAGGGCATAGGTTTAGGGTGAGAGGGGAAAGGTTTGAAAGGGACTGAAGGGGTAACCTTTTTATGCAGAGGGTGATGTGTGTATGGAATGAGCTGCCAGAGGAAGTGGTGAAGCCTGATACATTTAGAAAGCATCTGAATGTGTGTATGAAGAGAACGGTGTAGAGGGATAACAGCCCAAGTGCTGGCAAATTGAAGTCGATTAGGTTAGGATATCTGGTTGGATATCTATATTGGGGAGACGGGCCGCCTACTTGCGGAACGTTTCAGAGAACACCTCTGGGACACCCGCACCAAACAACCCAACCACCCTGTGGCTCAACACTTCAACTCCCCCTCCCACTCCACCAAGGACATGCAGGTCCTTGGACTCCTCCATCACCAGACCATAACAACACGACACTAGGAGGAAGAGCTCCTCATCTTCTGCCTGGGAACCCTCCAACCACAAGGGATGAACTTAGATTTCTCCAGTTTCCTCATTTCCCCTCCCCCCCACCTTGTCTCAGTCGACTCCCTCGAACTCAGCACCGCCTTCCTAACCCGCAACCTTCTTCCCGACCTCTCTATCCCCACCCCCACTCCGGCCTATCACCCTCACCTTGACCTCCTTCCACCTATCGCATTTCCAACACCTCTCCCCCAAGCCCCTCCTCCCTACCTTTTATCTTAGCCTGCTGGACACACTTTCCTCATTCCTGAAGAAGGGCTCATGCCCGAAACGTCGATTCTCCTGCTCCTTGGATGCTGCCTGACCTGCTGCGCTTTTCCAGCAACACATTTTCAGCTGGGATATCTGGTTGGCATGAATGAATTGGGCAGAATGGTCAATTTTTGTGCTGTACATCTCTATGAGTCTATGCCTCTAAGAAGAGTGTTTTTATGACAATCGTTAGGATTTTTTTCAGTACTGTATAAGCACTAATAATGGACTTTAAAGCTGTCTTTCCAACGCTCCTTATCATTGCAAATTTGAAACTGAAAATTTAAATTGTTTACATCTCAAATCATTCATTATTTGTTTTAGTACTTGTCACATTAAATTTGAACCCTGATCTGATTGTATTTCATTGAGAAACCCATGACTTATTTAAAAGAAATGAAGTCACGTTTCCACTAGCAGTTTTGCATTATGTTTCCCCTTCCAGTTCATAAGTTTATAGTTGTTCAAAGTTACTGATTCAATTCCTGCTTTAGAGAGGAATCTCTTAAACCCCGATTAAAATTAAGCTGATGTCAGAATTAACAGTGTAGGAATTATTGAAGAAACAAAACACAAAGCTGGAAAAACTCAGCCGATCAGGCAGCATCTGTGAAGTGAAATCAGAGTTAACGTTTTGGGTCCAGCGTCTCTTACTCTGGGTAGAGATGTCCAATTCTGGAGGGCGTAGGTTTAGGGTGAGAGAGGAAAGATTTAAAAGGAACCTAGGGCGGGCAGAGGGTGGTGCGTGTGTGGAAGGAGCTGCCAGAGGAAGTGGTGGAGGTTGGTACAATGACAACATTTAAAAGGCTTCTGGATGGGAATGTGATAGGAAGGCACATCAGGATCAGGTAGCATCCGAGGAGCAGGAATATTGATGTTTCGGGTGGGAGCCCTACATTAGATTTCCTGATGAAGGGCTCCTGCCCAAAACGTCGATTTTCCTGCTCCTCGGATGCTGTGCTTTTCCAGCACCGCTCTAATCTTGACTCTGATCTCCAGCATCTGCAGTCCTCACTTTCGCCTACATGATAGGAAAGTGGACCAAATGCGTGCAAATGGGATCGATTAATTTCGGATATCTGGTTGGCATGGACAAGTTGGACCGAAGGGTCTGTTGCCATGCTATACACCTCTGTAACTCCACAACTCTAAATAATAATGGGAATGGCTACTCAACTCTATACGTCTCTGTGCCTCTATGGGGCTATGTCCCTTTTGTATTATATATATCGCCACAGTTTTAAGACCAATTCCCTCTCCTGACATCTTCATTTCTGAGAATTCTTTAGGCATTCTGACCGCTACGGCTGGCCTCCCATTTAACTTCCAACAATAACCTATGGTCTTCCCAGTCTCATGGCAATAGAAGCAGGATATTGTCTTCATTTTACTATTTAGTTCCAGCCTTTCTCCATTAGTTTATTGTCACCTCTCTGTTTGCTCACTATAACCAGTGCCTCTACCTTTGGCAAACTCCAATTATTGTTCATTTCCATATAACCAGTTCCCCACACTCAATTGTGATGCTATACAGAATTGCTGCTATCCCAATTTGTCATATTTGATGGTCATCTAAACTATCATTTCTGAATTCTTCCATATATATATATATCTGATTTCCCTTAAATTCTCAACATATATTTTCAGCCTTCAGTGATTAAAATCGCACAATCTATCTCTTGTTCTCTATTTCAGAATGATAAACATGTCTGATCTCTTTGTTGTAGAAGTGGCTCAGTGGTTAGCACCGCTGTCTCACGGCACCAGGGTCCCAGGTTCAATTCCAGCGTCGGGGACTATCTGTGTGGAGTTTGCACGTTCTCCTCGCGTCTGCGTGGGTCCCTTCCGGGTGCTCCGGTTTCCTCCCACGGTCACAAAGATGTGCAGGTTAGGGTGAGTTGGCCGTGCTAAATTGTCCCCGTAGTGCCCAGGGATGTGCAGGTTAGGGTGGATTGGCCGTGCTAAATTGTCCCTGTAGTGCCCAGGGATGTACAGGTTAGGGTGGATTGGCCGTGCTAAATTGCCGGTAGTGTTAGCACTAGTCAGAGGGAGATGGGTTACTCTTTGGAGGATGGGTGTGGTTTGGTTGGGCCTGTCTCCACACTGTAGGGAATCTAATCTAGTCCTATATTTTAAGTGATAATCCTCAGGGATGAATTTAAAGCAGATTTCAGGTTTGGTTTCTGTAACTAAACTCTAGCCATTTCTTACATCTTAATTTCAACGTTGCTACTAAACGCTGGTTAATTACAGGAAGACCCGACACCCAACAGGAGGACAGGCATCCAACAGAGGGCAGCAGTGAGAAGCGACTGAGAAGACTTCTGACAGAGGTCAGTTTGCTCATCTTGAGTAGAAGGGGATTGCAGGGGATCCGCTGCTCAACAGGAGGAAGAGCATCCAACAGAGGGCAGCAATGAGAAGACTTCTGACAGAGGTCAGTTTGCTCATCTTGAGTAGAAGGGGATTGCAGGGGATCCGCTGCTGGACAGGAGGAAGAGCATCCAACAGAGGGCAGTACTGAGATGCGACTGAGGAGAATTCTGGCTGAAGACCATTTTCATTCCTACCCCCAATTAAGTTTATGTCGCATGTCAGACAAAAATAAACATCCTTGCAAATAAAAATGTAACGTTTATTTTCCTTAGACCTGCTATTGGAGGTTAGTAACCATGATTTCGCCAACAGATCAGGAATCTACCTCAGCTGTAAATATTTAGATTACTTACAGTGTGGAAACAGGCCCTTCGGCCCAACAAGTCCACACCGACCCGCCGAAGCGCAACCCACCCAGACCTATTCCCCTACATTTACCCCTGCCCCTAACACTACGGGGACAATTTAGCCCAGCCAATTCACCCTGACCTGCACATCTTTTGGGCTGTGGGAGGAAACCCATGCGGATACAGGGAGAACGTGCAAACTCCACACAGTCAGTCGCCTGAGGTGGGAATTGAACCCGGGTCTCTGGCGCTGTGAAGCAGCAGTGCTAACCACTGTGCCACCCACTAGATACAGACTCTGTCCCCACAGGTCTCTGTGACAAGGAGTTCCAAAAACTCACAACCCCCCCCTCCCCCACCCCCACAAGAATAGCAATTCCTCCTCTTCTGTCTTTGTGAGGGAAAGCGTCATCTCAGCAGTTACCCTGCCAAACCCTTTAAGAGTCTGACATGTCTCAAAGAGATCACTTGTCATTTTTAATTTAATTGTCACATTGCAAAATATTGTGGAGTGTTACATAGAACATAGAACATAGAACAATACAGCACAGAACAGGCCCTTCGGCCCACCATGTTGCGCTGAACATTTGTCCTAGCTTAAGCACCTCTCCATGTACCTATCCAATTGCTGCTTAAAGGTCGCCAATGATTCTGACTCTACCACTGCCACGGGCAGCGCATTCCATGTCCCCACCACTCTCCGGGTAAAGAACCCACCCCTGACATCTCCCCTATACCTTCCACCCTTCACCTTAAATTTATGTCCCCTTGTAACACTCTGTTGTACCCAGGGGAAAAGTTTCTGACTGTCTACTCTATCTATTCCCCTGATCATCTTATAAACCTCTATCAAGTCACCCCTCATCCTTCGCCGTTCCAATGAGAAAAGGCCTAGCACTCTCAACCTGTCCTCGTACGACCTATTCTCCATTCCAGGCAACATCCTAGTAAATCTCCTCTGCACCCTCTCCAAAGCTTCCACATCTTTCCTAAAGTGAGGCGACCAGAACTGCACACAGTACTCCAAATGTGGCCTAACCAAAGTCCTGTACAGCTGCAACATCACTTCACGACTCTTGAATTCAATCCCTCTGCTAATGAGCGCTAATACACCATAGGCCTTCTTACAAGCTCTATCCACCTGAGTGGCAACTTTCAAAGAGCTATGAACATAGACCCCAAGATCCCTCTGCTCCTCCACCTGACTAAGAACCCTACCGTTAACCCTGTATTCCGCATTCTTATTTGTCCTTCCAAAATGGACAACCTCACACTTGGCAGGGTTGAATTCCATCTGCCACTCCTCAGCCCAGCTCTGCATCATATCTAAGTCCCTTTGCAGCCGACAACAGCTATCTACAACTCCACCTATCTTCGTATCGTCTGCAAATTTACTGACCCACCCTTCGAGTCCCTCTTCCAAGTCATTAATAAAAATTACAAACAGCAGAGGACCCAGAACTGATCCCTACGGAACTCCACTTGTAACCGGGCTCCAGGCTGAATATTTACCATCTACCACCACTCTCTGACTTCGACCGGTTAGCCAGTTCTCTATCCAACTGGCCAAACTTCCCACTATCCCATGCCTCCTGACTTTCCGCATCAGACAGAAAAATACACCAAAACGTGGAATGTAAAAGCAGGAAAGCCAAGGAATAGAGAAAGAAACTGTTCGACTGAACAGTTAAGTGCTCCGCCATGGGATGTGGGTCTGCTGGGCGGGAATGAGCCCCCCCCTTCGCTGCGGGAATGAAAGTCACCACACTGTGGCGCCATCTCACCCCCGCCTTCTCCACCATGAGTCCTCACTGACCCCTGACCCTCACCAAAGCGGCCACTGCCAATGCTCTGGGCCGAACCTCTCCTCCGCCACTGGGAACCTAATCCCATCTCCAATGCTGGCTCCGGGCCTACTCCAGTCCATGCTGGGCTCAAATCAGCTGAGACCGAGCTCTTTGGGAAGAGCTCTTTGGAGAGTGAAAGGGAGTTTTAAAACAATGAAGAAATGACCTGGAAAGAGAAGCAGACAGAGTGGACAAACCCCAGGATCACAAACTCTGCGCAGCCGCCATATTTAACTCAAAACTCAAGTGAGTTGAGGCCCAGCCTGCAGGCTTTTGTTCGTAACACTATTACACAGTCGCAGAGACATACCGCACAGAAACAGACCCTTCAGTCTATGCTATCCTAACCTCATCTAGTTCCACTTGACAACACTTGGCCCATCTCCCTCCAAACCCTCCCTATCCGTGTCCCCCATTCCTTTTAAATGTTGTCATTGTACCAGCCTCCACCACTTCCTCTGGCAGCTCGTTCCACACACACGTACCACCCTCTGGGGGAAAATATTGCCCCTTAGATCCCTTTTAAATCTTTCCCCCCTCTCACCTTAAACCTACACCCTTTAGCTTTGGTCTCCCCATGTCCCCCTCATGATTTTATGAACTTCTGTAAGGTCACCCCTCAGCCTCCGACGCTCCTGGGAAAATAACCTCAGCTTATTCAGCCTCTCCCTTTGGCTCCAGCATCCTTATAAAACTTCTCTGAACCTTTTCAAGTTTCACAACATCTTTCCTGCAGCAGGGAGACCAGAATTGCAGAGAGAATTCCAAATCCGGATGTAGGTTTGCTCGCTGGGCTGGAAGGTTCGTTTTCAGACGTTTTGCCATCAGTCTGGCTTCATCCGGAGGCTCACTGATGATGGTACCGAGTAGGGTGACGAAACGTCTGAAAGCGAACCTTCCAGCTCAGCGAGCAAACCTACATCCAGAACCTCAACCTGAGCTCCAAATCTTCTCAAACAACAACAAAAAAAGAGTATTCCAAAGTCCAGAATACTCCTACACCGACCAAACACATCAAGGTTCAAGGCCAAAGTTCTAGGGGTGGACAATGAAGGCGTATCTGGCCAATGCTGCCTACATCTCCTGTATGAATAAGCAAGAAGGTTAGGCTTGGCATTAATTCTTCAGGTTCTACAATGGGCAGCAAGATACCGTCACCAGTATTGCTCCCTTTTGCTCCCACACACTCTTTTAAAGGTGCATCGGCAACTCATCTTTGCCTGAGCCTTGCTTCCCCTCTGGGTCTACTGCCACTCTGGAGAGGGTATGTGCCACCCTCAATCATTTCCCCTTCTCAACATAGCACCTCTTCCCTCACAGTGCTTTGACAATGAGATTAACTTTCAGCTCCTCCTCACTGTGTAATGATCGGTCTGAAATAACCTCGTCTCTCATTCACTTCTTGCCATAATTCTGAAAAAAAACCCGCCAATCTCCTTGAAAGTGGAGTCGCAGGTCGATAGGATAGTGAAGGAGGCGTTTGGTATGCTTTCCTTTATTGGTCAGAGTATTGAGTACAGGAGTTGGGAGGTCATGTTGCGGCTGTATGGGACATTGGTTAGGCCACTGTTGGAATGTTGCGTGCAATTCTGGTCTCCTTCCTATCGGGAAAGATGTTGTGAAATTTGAAAGGGTTCAGAAAAGATTTACAAGGATGTTGCCAGGGTTGGAGGGTTTGAGCTACAGGGAGAGGGTGAACAGGCTGGGGCTGTTTTCCCTGGAGCGTCGGAGGCTGAGGGGTGACCTTATAGAGGTTTACAAAATCATGAGGGGCATGGATAGGGTAAATAGACAAGGTCTTTTCCTCCTGGGGTGGGGGAGTCCAGAACTAGAGGTTTATAAAATCATGAGGGGGGGGGCATGGATAGGGTAAATAGACAAGGTCTTTTCCTCCTGGGGTGGGGGAGTCCAGAACTAGAGGTTTATAAATTTATGAGGGGGGGGGACATGGAAAGGGTAAATAGGCAAAGTCTTTTCCTCCTGGGGTGGGGGAGTCCAGAACTAGAGGGCATAGGTTTCGGGTGAGAGGGGAAAGATATAAAAGAGACCTAAGGGGCAACGTTTTCACCCAGAGGGTGGTACGTGTATGGAATGAGCTGCCAGAGGAAGTGATGGAGGCTGGTACAATCGCAACATTTAAGAGGCATTTGGATGGGTATATGAATAGGAAGGGTTTGGAGGGATATGGGCCGGGTGCTGGCAGGTGGGACTAGAATCTGGTCGGCGTGGACGGGTTGGACCGAAGAGTCTGTTTCCGTGCTGGACATCTCTATGACTCGATAAATAAATTCCAGCATTTTGGCCTCCACAGCGTTAGTGCCAATTCCATCATTTATTTGTAAATCAACGTCCTCTGTGCTGACTGCAGTGTTACATGCATCGGATTTGTCGCATGCCTTGCATTCCCTCACTGTCCGATGACCAACAGACAGCTCCTGCCAATTCCTCCCCTTATCGCTCTGTCGTTCCCCCGAATCGATTCCACATCTTGACCTGCTGCTCCAAGATCGGGGTTAACTGTGCAGGTATGATCATGTTGTTACCATCCGGTGGGCGAATGCCTCCGCTAATTAAAACCAAACACCGAGAAACGCTCACCTGGCCTTGTAATCTGTTCAAATTTCTTAATTTCCACTATTTAAAGAAAAATAACAATTAATTTTCCTAACTCTAATAGGGAACATGAAACAAAACTATTAACAAACGGAACGCTCTTTCCCCCGAACTAACCCTTTTTTCCCCTTAACTGAGCAGAATTCTGTCAATACGCTGCAGTTAGCACTCACAGCACCAAGGTCCCAGGTTCGATTCCAGCCTCGGGCGACTGACTGTGTGGAGTTTGCACATTCTCCCCGTGTCTGTGTGGGTTCCCTCCGGGTGCTCCGGTTTCCTCCCACAGTCCAAAGATGTGCAGGTTAGGGGGTATTGGCCGTGCTAAATTGTCCCTGTAGTGCCCAGGGATGTGCAGATTAGGGTGGATTGTCCGTGCTAAATTGTCCCCGTAGTGCCCAGGGATGTGCAAATTAGGGTGGATCGGCCGTGCTAAATTGTCCCCGTAGTGCCCAGGGATGTGCAGGTTAGTGTGAATTGGCCATGCTAAATTGCCCGTAGTGTTAGGTGAAGGGATAAATGTAGGGGAATGGGTCTGGGTGGGTTGCTTTTTGGATGGTCAGTATGGACTTGTTGGGCCGAAGGGCCTGTTTCCCCACCAGAAGTAATCTAATCTAATCAATAAAACAATTATTAAACGTTACATTAAGTTAACCTCAAAGCCACACCGTCTCATAATGCTGTCTTGCAATTCTGCTGTCATATTCCTGCTGTCATATTTTGATGGATGATGTCTTTGAGAGTTTTTCATATTAGCTGGGTAGTTAGCTCTCTGTCTCTACGGCAGTTGCTCTGACCAATTTTCACAATGCCAGCATCTTTTATACCCCCAACATCGTGCCCCGTCATTGGTCTGATGTTGTCAATACAATATATCCAAACGCGATTGGGTTTTAGTATCCTGGGGCATAATTTAAATACATTGGTTAAATTTGAATTGTTGTCAAAACAGCAACCAAAACTCAGGTATCTATTTATCTTCCTGAAGAAGGCCTTATGCCTAAAACATCGATTCTCCTGCTCCTTTGATGCTGACTGACCCGCTGCGCTTTTCCAGCAACACATTTTTCAGCTCTGACCTCTAGCATCTGCAGTCCTCACTTTCTCCTCTCTATTTAACAGCCAAGTGTTACATGTAGCTATTTTGGAACTCTCCTATCTGTTCTGTTCTGGCATCTGAGGAGGGTGAAAATCAATGTTTCAGGCAAAAGCCCGTATTCAGGAATAAGGCTGGGAGCCGAGGGGGTGGAGAGATAAATGGGAGGGGGTGGGGCGGGTGTGGGGGAGGGAAGGTAGGTGAGAGTGCAATAGGTGGATGGAGGCGGGGATGAAGGTGATAGGTCAGAGAGGAGGGTACAGCGGATAGGTGGGAAGGAAGAGTGACCACGTAACTCTGAGGTGTGACTTGCCCCCCAGATGTTGTGATGGGTGTGGTCGTGTTACCCACAGAACGCTCTGAGTTTTTGGACTGTTCCGTACCACCTACCCTCCGTGGAGAAATTTGCAAAGGAAAATGCCTTTGGCCGCAATTCCAACAGGAAGTGGTAGCACCCTCAGGAAAAGGGGAACATAGAACATTCCAGCGCATTACAAGCCTTTCACCCCTCGATGTTGCGCCAACCTGTGGAACCAATCTGAAGCCCCTCTCTCCTACACTATTCCATTCTCATCCCTATGCCCATCCAATGCCCATTAAATGCCCCTAACGTTGGCGAGTCTACTACTGTTGCAGACAGAGCGTTCCACGCCCCCTCCTACTCTCTGAGTAAAGAAACTCCCTCTGCCATCTGTCCTGTATCTATCACCCCCTCTCAATTTAAAGCTGTGTCCCCTCGTGCTAGCCATCACTATCCGAGGGAAAAGCCTCTCCCTGTCCACCCTATCTAACCCTCGGATTATCTGATACGTCTCAAATAAGTCACTTCTCAACCTCCTCCTCTCTAACGGAAACAGCCTCAAGTCCCTCAGCCTTTCCTCGTATGATCTTCCCTCCGTACCAGGCAACATCCCGGGAAATCTCCTCTGAACCCTTTCCAAAGCTTCCACATCCTCCCTATAATGCGGTGACCAGAACTGTACACAATACTCCCAACTGCGGCCGCACCAGAGTTTTGTACAGCTGCAGCATGACCCCGTGGCTCCGAAACTCAATCCCTCTCCCGATAAAAGCTAACACACCGTACACCTTCTTAACAACCCTGTCAACCTGGGCGGCAACTTTCAGGGATCTATGTACATGGACACCGAGATCTCCCTGCTCATCTACACTGCCAAGAATCTTACCATTAGCCCAATACTCTGCATTCCTGTTACTCCTTCCAAAATGAATCACCTCACACTTTTCCACATTAAACTCCATCTGCCACCTCTCAGCCCAGCTCTGCAGCTTATCTACGTCCCTCTGTAACCCACAACAACCTTCAGCACGATCCACAACTCCACCGACCTTAGTGTCACCCGCAAATTTACTAACCCATCCTTCCACACCCTCATCCAGGTCATTTATAAAAATGACCAACAGCAGTGGCCCCAGAACAGACCCTGTGGTACCCCTCTGGGAACTGAGCTCCAGGATGGACATTTCCCATCAACCCCCACTCTGTCATCTTTCAGTGAGCCAATTTCTGATCCCAACCGCTAAATCACCCTCAATCCCATACCTCCGTGTTTGGTGCAGTAGCCTACCGTGGGGAACCTTATCAAACACCTGACTGAAACCCATATACACCACATCCACCGCTTTACCCTCATCCACCTGTTTGGTCACCTTCTCAAAGAACTCACTAAGGTTAGTGAGGCACGACCTACCCTTCACAAAACCGTGTTGACTATCCCTAATCAAATTATTCCTTTCTAGATGATTATAAATCCTCTTATAACCTTTTCCAACACCTTACTCACAACCAAAGTAAGGCTCACTGGTCTATAATTACCAGGGTTGTCTCTACTCCCCTTCTTGGAGAAGGGGACACTTGCTATCCTCCAGTCTTCTGGCACTATTTCTGTAGACAATGAGGACATAAAGATCAAAGCCAAAGGCTCTGCAATCTCCTCCCTGGCTTCCCAGAGCATTCTCAGATAAATCCCATCTGGCCCTGGGGACTTGTCTATTGTCACACTTTCCAGATTTACTAACACCTCCCCTTCGAAGTGGGTGAAGGGCCGATCCTGTCGGGTCGTGCCTAACCCTTTTGAGGCAGAACGCCTCACGGTCCGAACTTCCCAACAAGCACCAAGACAGCTGGTGGTGCAAAGGGCCACGCCTGTGAGATCTAGCGCTCCTTCCAAAATGGCAACCGCGTCCGTCTCCTGACCAGTCACGCGTCTGCTTCATCTCCCTCCCTTTTCTTTCGCCTCTCGTTTTCTTTTTCACCTCCCGTCCTCAAGGGGGCATGGCGGGATGCTTGGTCTAAAAACCAAACGGACTCCAACCACACGAAACGAGTGGACTCCCGGCCTCAACGTGGTCTCCAACTCCTGACCTCGAGGGTGACGGGTTTGATTCGGAAGGGCTGAATTTATTTCCTCCTCCTGCATTGCTGAACTGTTTTCTTTACTTTTTTAAACTTATTTTCCCCCCAATAATTTGCACTTAAGAGTCTGCATACATCAAAACATCGCGTTTTGAGAACATTTGTAGCTCAGGTTGAGGTCCTGGGTGGAGGTTTGCTCACGGAGCTGGAAGGCTCACTTCCAGACGTTTCGTCACCCTACTGGGTAACATCTTCAGCGGGCTCCGGGCAAAGCACCGCTGATGATTCCTGCTTTCTATTTGTATGTTTGGGCTGGTGATGTCATTTCCTGTAGTGGTCATTTCCTGTAGTGATGTTACTTCCTGTGGCGAAGTCACTTCCGGTTCCTTTTCTCAGAGGGTGGTAGATGGGGGTCTAACAGAGTGTGTTCCGGCTGGAATGCCGTGCTTCTAGGAATTCTCGTGCGTGTCTTTGTATGGCTTGCCTGAGCATGGACGTGGCGTCCTTCCTCATCTGTATGTACTAGTGAGAGAGGGTCATGTCTTTTGGCGGCTAGTTGGTGTTCATTGGTCCTGGTGGCTCGTTTCTGGCCTGTTTGTCCAATGTGGCGTTTGTTACAGTCCTTGCACGGTATTTTGTAAATGACATGAGTGTTACTTGTTGTCTGTATTGGGTCTTTCAAGTTCATTAGCTGCTGTTTTAGCGTGTTGGTGGGTTTGTGGAATACCATGATGCCAAGGGGTGTGAGTAGTCTGGCAGTCATTTCCGAAATGTCTTTGACGTGGGGGGAGAGCAGCTAGGGGTTTCTGGCCGTGCTTTGTCTGCGCGTTTGGGGTTTGTTCTGGATACCAAAACGTCAGCACTGGAAGTGGAGACTTCTAAACACGAGACAATAAAGCCAATTCCAATTCAGAGAGTATGGATTAACCGCTAGACATGTGTTGGGAGGGTGGGGGTGAAGGGGATAACTGATGCACAGAGGGAGATATTCAAAAACTAGGCTTCAAAATATGAACAGGACAGGGAGGGGGTGACAGAAACTCACAGGCCACTCTGTCCGTCGTTTTTCTCCCTGCTGTTGCTGTCCCACAAACAGCCTCCTCCCATTCCCACTCAGCTGACCCCACCCACCCACCCCATTCTTCCAATTATTGCCTAGTCAACCTGTTCGGAACAGGTAGGCCTTGAACTTGGGCCCAGAGATCGGGGCGCGACCACTTGGGCCCCACAGTTGCCTTCAGGAAATTCTTCCATCCCTTTCGCCTTCACGAATCTAATCGACCCCAAAACACTCCCCACCCCCACCCTGCAGAAGCAAGTCCCACGGGCCCATGCTCCAAGGAGCTTGTTGGGAGTTGACGACTCTGCACAGGAGTGGCCCCCATCTCCATCTCTCACTCGCCAAGGTCCCCACCTCACGCTAACACCTGGAATGTGTCCATAGCTCTATCCTGTCACAACCCAGCGTTTGGCACTCCACCCTCAGTTCCCCCCCCCCCTTCAAACTACCGAGCGGTCGCCCACAGACCCGCGCTCTGGAAGCGAGCCGGGATAATTGGGGAATTATGGGAATGGGAGGGTGGGGGACAGATGGAGCTCGAGAGCGAAGGGGAAACGCGTGCGTACTGGCCCTCTCCTGTTGCGGGTTATCCGCCAACATACCCCCCCCCCCCCACCCCCCCTAAAGATGACGTCAGGCTAAATGGCACGAGTATAAAATTTTATTTTACAGATCTGTGAAACAAATACCAAGGCATCCTGGAATACTGCTGAGGGGAAGCCATCCTGGACAGAATCCCGCACGTGCTGCCACAGTCCACTGGCCCAGAGCGTGACAAAACACCGAACGGGGGGGGGGGGGGGGGGGGGGGGGGGGTGGACACAGAAGAGATTCTCTTCTGTCATTTCCCTGAGCCCTCCCGGCCGAGAGGTGCTGAGCTACACAGTCCAGCCAGTCACACTCCCCTCTGTTCACCTACGTCTCGACCGTCGAGTTCTGGGGTGGACCGGGGACAGTTCTAACTGTCTTCTTCAAGGGGGTGGGGATGGACTTACACTGGGGGCAATTCAGAAAAGGTTCATTTGACCCTGAAGAGGGGGGGGGTGGGGGGGAAAGGAGGGGGCGGTTGGTCTGGCTTCGAAAAATGGGAGGTTGAAACATTTCAGATCTGGGGAGCGGGTGGAGAGGGAGAGAGAGAGAGAGAGAGAGAGAGAGAGGGAGAGAGAGAGAGAGGGGCAGGAGGGAGGGGGGGGCAGGAGGGAGGGAGAGAGAGAGAGAGAGAAAGGGGCAGGGAGAGAGAGGGGGGCAGGAGGGAGAGAGAGAGAGGCAGGAGGGGCAGAGAGAGGGGGCAGGAGGGGCAGAGAGAGGGGGGCAGGAGGGAGAGAGAGAGAGGGGGGGCAGGAGGGAGAGAGAGAGAGAGGGGGGCAGGAGGGAGAGAGAGAGGGGGGCAGGAGGGAGAGAGAGAGGGGGGCAGGAGGGAGAGAGAGAGGGGGGCAGGAGGGAGAGAGAGAGGGGGGCAGGAGGGAGAGAGAGAGGGGGGCAGGAGGGAGAGAGAGGGGGGCAGGAGGGAGAGAGAGAGGGGGGCAGGAGGGAGAGAGAGAGGGGGGCAGGAGGGAGAGAGAGGGGGGCAGGAGGGAGAGAGAGGGAGAGAGAAAGGGGCAGGAGGGAGAGGGGGGGCAGGAGGGAGAGAGAGGGGAAGGTGGGGAGAGGGGAAGGTGGGGAGAGGGGCAGAGGGGAAGGTGGGGAGAGGGGCCGGGGAGGGGGGAAGAGGGGGAGACATAGACAGAGAGAGAGAGGCAGAGAGACAAAGAAAGGGAGAAAGAGTGAGTGAGAAAAAAAGGAGCGCGAGAGAGAGAGAGAGAGAGAGAGAAAAAGAGAGTGAGAGAGAGAGCGAGGAGAGACTTGACAGAATGACAGCAGTGTTTTCCCTCACCCCAGTGAGAAAGCTGGGGGGGGGGGGAATCTAAAATGAGGAATAAGGGGTCGCCCATTTAAGACAGAGATGAAGAGAAATTCCACCTCTCGGGCGGACACTGTCCCAGAGCGCCCGTGTCCAGCTCGCTGGGTATATGATGGGAATGGGGTGGAGGGATGGCGGCTGGTGGAGACAGGGCCAAGAAGAGAAAAAGAAAAGGAGCACGCCTCTGCCAAAACAGAGCCCGGCAGCAATGGCCTTCCCCCCTCCGAACAACACTGGCCAAAGAAACGATTGCAAATAGTCATGATGCGCACTATCCCTTTAAAAGACCCAGAGGATTCTCCGCAAGGGATCCTTGGCCTGTTAAATTTTGGCTCTGATTCCAGCCTGGTCAGAGATTCGTGTTCACTCAGATAAAAGTAAAATAAACAGAAAAGGAAACTTTCTTTTTTTAAAATAATAAAAACGACGGGGGTTCTCTCTTTGAACAAGAGTTGAGTGGTTCATGAGGTTTCTCGAAGGTTACCCACATGTCTCCAGAAGTCCACTGATCCTGCGAGAAGGCTGCCGGTGTTTCTGGAAGGTCGCCCAGACATTTCTAGAAGGTTCCCCGGAAGCTGCCGAAAGGTGTCTAGAGCTTTCGAGAAGGGCTTCTGAGGCATCTAGACGTTCCTCGAAGGTCGCTGACGTATCTGAAGGCTTCCCTGGTGTTGACCCACGTGCGGCGGTTTCTCCAAGGTTGTTGAAGGGTCCGGAAGATTCTGGAAGGTTGCTGAAGTGTCCGGAAGGTTCTAGAAGGTTGCTGAATGGTCTGGAAGATTCTAGAAGGTTGCTGAAGTGTCCAGAAGGTTCTAGAAGGTTGCTGAAGTGTCCAGAAGGTTCTAGAAGGTTGCTGAAGTGTCCAGAAGGTTCTAGAAGGTTGCTGAAGTGTCCGGAAGGTTCTAGAAGGTTGCTGAAGAGTCTGGAAGATTCTAGAAGGTTGCTGAAGTGTCCAGAAGGTTCTAGAAGGTTGCTGAAGTGTCCGGAAGATTCTAGAAGGTTGAAGTGTCCGGAAGATTCTAGAAGGTTGCTGAAGTGTCCGGAAGATTCTAGAAGGTTGCTGAATGGTCTGGAAGGTTCTAGAAGGTTGCTGAAGAGTCTGGAAGATTCTAGAAGGTTGCTGAAGTGTCCGGAAGGTTCTAGAAGGTTGCTGAAGAGTCTGGAAGGTTGTTGAAGTGTCCGGAAGATTCTGGAAGGCTGCTGACGTGTTGGAAAATTATGAGGGGGTTGTTGAACATGTTCGGGTCCCCCTAACAGCCCGGTTCGTCCTCCATACTGAAGCTGCTGCGGCGGCTGCTGCCCTTCGACACCCCAGGCGACACCGAGGAGAGCAGTGGGTCAGTGGTCCCGACCGGGGACAGCAGGTCGTCCATCAGGATGTTGCCCAGGCCGGAGTCCAGCTTCAGCGGGAAGGGCATGTCGGTCATGGAGTCGAAGGCCAGCGGCTGGTCGCTCAGGCCCAGCCCGAGGTCCAGGCCCAGGTCCATGCTTGGGCCTACTGCCTGCGGCACGCTGGGAAGCCGCGGGGGCTCAACGGCAGCCTGGCTGCCTTGTGACGGCTCCTGCTTGATGACCTGGGCGGCCAACTGGGCGGTGTTCAGGCCCGAGGGCGAGCTCAGTGAGAGGCCGTGGACCCGGGCCTGGATCTCCAACTCCTGTCAGGCCGTGGGAGGGAGGGGGGGAACAGGAGAGAACGACAGTTACTGCCTTGGATTGGAACCTCAGCATCCCCTGCCCACCGCCCTGACCCCAGACGCACGGGCAGGATCAAGGTTGGCACAGAGGGCAGAAAGAAACAGGCCCAATCCATCCTTGGAAGGCCTTACTCAGGGGGGGAGCACGAGGGGGCGGGGGGGGGAAACGGGGGAGAGCAAGGGGGGGGGGACGGGTGAGGGACAGGGGGAGAGCGAGGGGGGGGGACGGGGTTGGAGAGCGAGGGGGGGGGACGGGGTTGGAGAGCGAGGGGGGGGGACGGGGTTGGAGAGCGAGGGGGGGGGACGGGGTTGGAGAGCGAGGGGGGGGGACGGGGTTGGAGAGCGAGGGGGGGGGACGGGGTTGGAGAGCGAGGGGGGGGGACGGGGTTGGAGAGCGAGGGGGGGGGACGGGGTTGGAGAGCGAGGGGGGGGGACGGGGTTGGAGAGCGAGGGGGGGGGACGGGGTTGGAGAGCGAGGGGGGGGGACGGGGTTGGAGAGCGAGGGGGGGGGACGGGGTTGGAGAGCGAGGGGGGGGGACGGGGTTGGAGAGCGAGGGGGGGGGACGGGGTTGGAGAGCGAGGGGGGGACGGGGTTGGAGAGCGAGGGGGGGGGACGGGGTTGGAGAGCGAGGGGGGGGACGGGGTTGGAGAGCGAGGGGGGGGGACGGGGTTGGAGAGCGAGGGGGGGGGACGGGGTTGGAGAGCGAGGGGGGGGGACGGGGTTGGAGAGCGAGGGGGGGGGACGGGGTTGGAGAGCGAGGGGGGGGACGGGGTTGGAGAGCGAGGGGGGGGACGGGGTTGGAGAGCGAGGGGGGGGGACGGGGTTGGAGAGCGAGGGGGGGGGACGGGGTTGGAGAGCGAGGGGGGGGGACGGGGTTGGAGAGCGAGGGGGGGGGACGGGGTTGGAGAGCGAGGGGGGGGGACGGGGTTGGAGAGCGAGGGGGGGGGACGGGGTTGGAGAGCGAGGGGGGGGGACGGGGTTGGAGAGCGAGGGGGGGGACGGGGTTGGAGAGCGAGGGGGGGGACGGGGTCGGAGAGCGAGGGGGGGGACGGGGTCGGAGAGCGAGGGGGGGGGACGGGGTCGGAGAGCGAGGGGGGGGGACGGGGTCGGAGAGCGAGGGGGGGGACGGGGTCGGAGAGCGAGGGGGGGGACGGGGTCGGAGAGCGAGGGGGGGGACGGGGTCGGAGAGCGAGGGGGGGGACGGGGTCGGAGAGCGAGGGGGGGGACGGGGTCGGAGAGCGAGGGGGGGGACGGGGTCGGAGCGCGAGGGGGGGGACGGGGGAGCGCGAGGGGGGGGACGGGGGAGCGCGAGGGGGGGACGGGGAGAGCGCGAAGGGGGGACGGGGAGAGCGCGAGTGGGGGACGGGGGAGAGCGAGGGGGGGATGGGTGGAGAGTGGGGGGGGACGCGGGGGGAGAGTGGTGGGGAGACGGGGGGAGAGACAGAGGGGACTGGGGAGGGAGAGAGAGAGGGGATGGGGAGGGAATTGGGGGAGAGACTTGGGGACTGGGGAGGGAGAGAGGGGATGGGGAGGGAAATTGGGGGGGGGGGGGGGGGGGAGGGGATTCTATGGAACATTGAGGAGAGATGGGGATTCTATGGAATGGGTAGAGAAAGTGGTTTGTGAGGAATTTTGCCCGAGTTGTTCGATAGGGCACAGTGGGTCGTACTGTTGCCTCTCAGCGCCAGGGACCCAGGTTCGATTCCAGCCTCGGGCATCTGTCTGGGTGGCACCTATACCTTCTGCCCGTGTCTGTGTCTGGGTTCCCTCCGGTTCCTTCCCACGGTTCAGAGACGTGGGGCAGGCCGTGCAAAATCGCCGGGCCTGTGCACGCGGGGTGGGGGAGGGGGAAACGCCGGGTTTAACGGAGACAGGTTGGGTCTGGGTGGGGGGGGAGGCGGGGGGCAACTGACTGGTCAGTGCCGACTGGATGGGGACCAACTGACCTCCCGTCCGCGCTGCAAGCACTCTCGGAGCGGCCAGTGAACGCGGGGGTTTCGGCTCACGTGCTGAGGCTGCATTGCCCTGCCCGGATGCGGGCACCCGCTTGCCCGTCTCTCAACGGAAGCTGGGGGGGGGGGGGGGGGGGGCGGGTGGAGCCGCAGAGGAGCGGGCAGCGCCAGGTTTTCAAAATAACCCAGCCACACTCGACGAACGACGGCCTCTCCTCCCTGGGCCTGGGCAGTGAAGGGTTTGGCGGGACGCCAGTGTACCCATGCACCCGCGATCTTGCCCCCTTTTGGGGAGGTTGGATACGGTGGGCAGACGAGCTTTGGAGGAATTGCGCAGGCGGGTCTCGTAGACGGTATACGTTGTGCGCCGGGGTTGGCATTGGCATTGAGGTTGGGTTGGCTTTGAGGTGAGGTTGGCATTGGGATTGGCATTGGCGTTGCGTTGGGATTGGGTTGGCTTTGAGGTGAGGTTGGCATTGGCGTTGGGGTTGGATTGGCGTTGGCTTTGGGGTTAGCATTGGGGTTGGGTTGGCGTTGGGGTTGGATTGGCATTGGGATTGGGGTTGCGTGACGTTGGGATTGGGGTTGCGTTGGCGTTGGGATTGGGTTGGCGTTGGGATTGGGATTGGGATTGGGTTTGGGTTGGCGTTGGGATTGGGATTGGTGTTGGCGTTGCGTTGGGGTTGGTGTTAGCATTGGGGTGGGATTGGCGTTGAGGTTGGCGCGTTGATCGAGCAGAACCTCGTTTGGCCCCCAGAGGGCGTCGAAGCCTTTGAGTCTCATTGGAGCTCCCGTCCTTATCCCCCAGGCCTCACCCCGAGATGCCCCCAGTTCTACCCCCCTCCCCCCCGGGGATCCCAGACCGCGGGAGATCGGACCTGAATCCGCAGCAACAGGTTTCGGTTGGTGTGCTCCAGTTTCTTCTGCCGGATCTCCAGCTCTTTGGAACGGCTGCTCTCCTTCTGCAGCTTCCGGATGTAGTCCACCGAGGCCTTGAGGATGGTGCCCTTGTTCCAGCGAGCCTCCCTGGAGCGGGGGGGGGGAGGGAGGGAGGGAGGGATGGAGGGAACAGCGTCTCAGCAAAGCTCAGAGGATTGGGGAGCCTGACCTACTGAACCCATCGGCAGCGACAAGGGTCACCCTTCGCCAACCGGTCACGGGTCAGCCCGGAATCGAACCCTGTGCCCCTCCTGTCAGCTGGCGACATCGCGCAGGGGGCCTTCATGGTCCGTTCAAAGGAGTGAAATCTTTCACCGAGATGGACTGAAGGTGGGAAAGGACAGCAACCGGCCTGACCGCGGGTACCTGGGATTAGCGGAGGGTGGCGTTCGGAGGGGATAAAGAGATGCAGTACGTAGAAATATTGGAAATAGGAACGGGGGGGGCGACGCAGTGGCTCAGTGGTTAGCTCCGTCGCCTCACAGCACCAGGATTCGAGCCCAGCCTCGGGCAACTGTCTGTGGGGAGTTTGTACATTCTAATCCCATGTCTGTGTGGGTTTCCAAAGGATGTGCAGGTTAGGGTGGATTGGCCGTGCTAAATTGTCCCCGTAGTGCCCAGGGATGTGCAGGTCAGGGTGGATTGGCCGTGCTAAATTGTCCCGTAGTGCCCAGCGATGTGCAGGTTAGGGTGGATTGGCCGTGCTAAATTGTCCCCGTAGTGCCAGGGATGTGCAGGTCAGGGTGGATTGGCCGTGCTAAATTGTCACCGTAGTGCCCAGGGATGTGCAGGTTAGGGTGGATTGGCCGTGCTAAATTGTCCCCGTAGTGCCCAGGTATGTGCGGGTTAGGGTGGATTGGCCGTGCTAAATTGTCCCCGTAGTGCCCAGGGATGTGCGGGTTAGGGTGGATTGGCCGTGCTAAATTGTCTCCTACTGTTAGGTACATTAGTCAGAGGGAAATGGGTCTGGGTGGGTTACTCTTCGGAGGGTCGGTGTGGACTTGTTGGGCCGAAGGGCCTGTTTCCACACTGTAGTGGATGGCACGGTGGCACAATGGTTAGCACTGCTGCCTCACAGCGCCAGAGACCCGGGTTCAATTCCCACCTCAGGCGACTGACTGTGTGGAGTTTGCACGTTCTCTGCGTGGGTTTCCTCTGGGTGCTCCGGTTTCCTCCCACAGTCCAAAGATGTGCGGGTCAGGGTGAATTGGCCGTGCTAAATTGCCCGTAGTGTTAGGTAAGGGGTAAATGTAGGGGTATGGGTGGGTTGCGCTTCGGCGGGTCGGTGTGGACTTGTTGGGCCGAAGGGCCTGTTTCCACACTGTAAGTAATCTAACCTAGTCTAATCAGGAACAGGCTAATTCGGCCTGACTGACGTTTAGTCAGACCATGTTAATTGTCTAAATTACTCCCCTGTCTCCCCCACGCGCCTTCATCCCGAAATCCTAGGAATTATACCTTTCTCCCAAAGCCAAGTTTCTCTGGTGGTACACATCATTTCAGATTTGGAGATGCCGGTGTTGGACTGGGGTGGAAAAAGTTAAATATCACACAACACCCAGGTTATAGTCCAACAGGCTTATTTGGAAGCACTAGCTTTCTGAGCGCTGCCCCTTCATCAGGTGGTTGTGGAATATAAAGTCTATAATTCTGTGTCTTACGATCTTATACTCCACAACCACCTGATGAAGGAGCGTCGCTCCGAAAGCTAGTGCGCTTCCAAATAAACCTGTTGGACTATAACCTGGTGTTGTGTGATTTTTACACTTAATGCAGATTACAACAGGATCTGGACCAGATGGGCCAATGGGCTGAGAAGTGGCAGATGGAGTTTAATTCCGATAAATGCGAGGTGCTGCATTTTGGGGAAACAAATCTTAGCAGGACTTATACACTTAATGGTAAGGTCCTAGGGAGTGTTGCTGAACAAAGAGACCTTGGAGTGCAGGTTCCTAGCTCCTTGAAAGTGGAGTCGCAGGTCGATAGGATAGTGAAGAAGGAGTTTGGTATGCTTTCCTTTATTGGTCAGAGTATTGAGTACAGGAGCTGGGAGGTCATGTTGCGGCTGTACAGGACATTGGTTAGGCCGCTGTTGGAATATTGCATGCAATTCTGGTCTCCTTCCTATCGGAAAGATGTTGTGAAACTTGAAAGGGTTCAGAAAAGATTTACAAGGATGTTGCCGGGGTTGGAGGGTTTGAGCTACAGGGAGAGGCTGAACAGGCTGGGGCTGTTTTCCCTGGAGCGTCGGAGGCTGAGGGGTGACCTTATAGAGGCTTATAAAATCATGAGGGGGGCCATGGATAGGGTAAATAGACAAGGTCTTTTCCCCCTGGGGTGGGGGAGCCCAGAACTAGAGGGGGGCAGGTTTAGGGTGAGAGGGGAAAGATATAAAAGAGACCTAAGGGACAACTTTTTCCCCCAGAGGGTGATGCGTGTATGGAATGAGCTGCCAGAGGAAGTGGTGGAGGCTGGTACAATGACAACATTTAAGAGGCATTTGGATGGGTATATGAATAGGAAGGGTTTGAAGGGATATGGGCCGGGTGCTGGCAGGTGGGACTAGATCGGGTTGGGATATCTGGGTTAGACCGAAGGGTCTGTTTCTGTGCTGTACACTTCTATGACTCTATAACGATGTCACTTAAAGTTACAGAAATAGAACCGTTAGGTGAAATACTGACACAGACCCTGTCTCTTCCCAAATCGGAAATCTTAAATCCGGGCAGGACAGATGGAATGGCATAACATTTAAAAGGACTCCCTCCAAGATAGGGTGAGCACGATGGGCTGAATGGCCTCCTGCACCAGAACAGTCTGGCGGCTCATTGACGGGCCCAATGGCCTGTTTGGACGCTGTCCCTGCGCTCTCCCGGTCCTAGAACAAAGGAGAATTACAGCGCAGGAACAGGCCCTTCGGCCCTCTGGGTCTGTGCTAACCCAGACCCTCTATCTAAACCTGCCACCTGTTTTATCAGGGTCGGTGTTCCTCTGCTCCCTGCTCATTCATGAAGGTACATCTCAAGTGACGCCGCTGTGCCCACCTCCCCTGGCAATGCGTTCCGGGCACCCGCCCACCCTCTGCGTGAAGAACTTTCCCAAGCACATCCCCCCTAAACTGTTCCCCTCTCACCTTGAACTCTTGACTCTGGAGTAATTGAGTCCCTCCACTCTCAGGGGGAGAAACCTGCTTGCAATCCACCCTGTCTCAGGAGTTTGGAGCCTCAATCACTGTATTTACTGCACCAAGAGCCTTACTTCCCATTTATCAGCACAGAGACGGCATTACTCTGTGGCTGATCCCATTCTTTACTCTAACCGCATGCTGTCCCTGTTCCTGGGTGAGAGAGATGGGACAGTGTAGAGGGAGCTTTACTCTGTATCTAACTGCATGCTGTCCCTGTTCCTGGGTGAGAGAGATGGGACAGTGTAGAAGGAGCTTTACTCTGTATCTAACCGCATGCTGACCCTGTTCCTGGGTGTGAGAGATGGGACAGTGTAGAGGGAGCTTTACTCTGTACCTAACCGCATGCTGTCCCTGTTCCTGGGTGAGAGAGAGATGGGACAGTGTAGAGGGAGCTTTACTCTGTATCTAACCCCGTGCTGGTGTTGCCTTGGGAGCGTTTGATGGGGGCTAGTGTAGAGAGAGCTTTACTCTGTATCTAACCCCGTGCTGTCCCTGTCCTGGGAATGTGTGATGGGGACAGAGTAGAGGGAGCTTTACCCTGTATCTAAACCCGTGCTGGTGTTGCCTTGGGAGTGTTTCAAAGTGTAGAGAGAGCTTTATTCTGTATCTAACCCCCTGTCCCTGGGAGTATGGGGACAGTGTAGAGGGAGCTTTACTCTGTATCTCACTCCGTGCTGTCCCTGGGAGTGGGGGGACAGTGTAGAGGGAGCTCTACTCTGTATGTAACCCCCTGTCCCTGGAAGTCGGGGACAGTGTAGAGGAAGCTTTACTCTGTATCTAACCCCCCCCCCCCCCGTCCCTGGGACAGTGTAGAGGGAACTTTACTCTGTATCTAACCCCCTGTCCCTGGGAGTGGGGGGGACAGTGTAGAGGGAGCTTTACTCTGTATCTAACCCCCTGTCCCTGGGAGTGGGGGACAGTGTAGAGGGAGCTTTACTCTGTATCTAACCCCGTGCTGTACCCTTTGGGAAGCTGTCAGGTGTGACCTAGCGAACTGGGCCAACTCCATGACTGACTGCACTCACGAGCTTTATGGCTGAATCCGTGAGACAGGAGGAAACTTACGGATCATTGGACTTTGGGATCATCGCACCCAGCTCTTTGATCCTGTCGTTGATGTTAAACCTGCGTCTCCTCTCAACTGGAACAAGAAACGAAACAAAATGAACGAGGGGCAGTGGACAGACAGTGGTTACCACAGCAACAGGCTCAACCTGCGCTAGGCCTCTCATGACGACCAGGCCTGTTTGCTACTTCACGTCTCTCACTGTCAGAGCTGACCTCGTATCCCACAAACCCCCTGGGATTTCCCCCACCCTACCACCCCCTCCTCCTTCCCTCACGTTCGATCCTTCACCCCTCTCGGCCCACCCCCCACCTCATTCCATGCCCAAGTGCCACGCAAACGCCAATGCGCTCCGGGATTCTAGCCCCCCCTCCTCGCACACAGCTTCCCCGTCTTGAAGGGGTGCAGAAACACATGTTGCTGGGCTTGGGAGAGGCAGAGGGTGTTTTCCCCTGGAGCGTCGGAGGCTGAGGGGGTGACCCTCTGGAAGTTCATGAGGGGGACATGGATAGGGTAAATAGACAAGGTCTTTCCCCCTGGGGTGGGGGAGTCCTGAACTAGAGGTTTATAAAATCATGAGGGGGGGTATGGATAGGGTAAATAGACAAGGTCTTTTCCCCCTGGGGTGGGGGAGTCCAGAACTAGAGGTTTATAAAATCAAGAGGGGGGGGCATGGGTAGGGTAAATAGACAAGGTCTTTTCCCCTGGGGTGGGGGAGTCCAGAACTAGAGGTTTATAAAATCAAGAGGGGGGGGCATGGGTAGGGTAAATAGACAAGGTCTTTTCCCCCTGGGGTGGGGGAGTCCAGAACTAGAGGGGGGTAGGTTTAAGATGAGAGGGGGGGAAAGGGACCCGAGGGGTAACTTTTTCCCCCAGAGGGTGGTGCGTGTACGGAATGCGCTGCCAGAGGAAGTGGTGGGGGCTGGTACAATGACAACATTTAAAAGGATGGGGGACATGGATAGGAAGGGGTTAGAGGGAGATGGGGCCAAGTGCTGGCACACGGGGAGTGGCTTAGGTTTGGGTATCTGGGTCAGCACGGACAGGTTGGGCTGAATGGACTCTCGACCCTGCGGATGAGCATTTTCCCGCAGTTCAGAGCACAGGGTCAGTGTCACATTCGTGGTTTCTCTGAGCTGGCTGAGGTCTCGCTGTTTGTGCAAATTTATCTTGCGCCGGAAAGCGATCTCTGAAGCAGTCGGGGGAGGGAGAGGGCAGAAGGGAGGCTTCGATCATATTTACAGGCAGCACTGCTTTCATACTTACTGAGATTATGGTTGTCCTTCTTCTGCCGTTCCTTGATTAAAGCCTTGACATCGGCGTCTGCGAGAGAGGTAAGGAGAGACTGAGAGAGAGCACGCTGAACACGTCATTGCCCGTCGCACGCTTTCACAGGCTCGGGCGGATCCGAAACCCTTTTGTTTTTAGCCCAGTGAGGCAAACCGAGTCACTATCGGAACTCTCCACGTGTTCACGTGCTGCGAGGTCAGACCGGAGGGAAACGCAACATATCAAAGTCTTCTGCGTTCACTCCTGGTGACCGCACAAGGACGTGGGAAAGATCGACAAGGGTGCTGACAGGTTTCGGGTACAGGGAGAGACAGGTGTTGGGGCAGGGGGGGGCTGTATTTTCCCTGGAGGCTGAGGGGTGACCTTACAGGAGGTTTATACAGTCAGGAGGGAACTGGATATGAAAGGTATGAAAGCCTCAGTGCTCCCCCTCCCTCCTCCACAGGGCAAAGACGTACAGGTTAGGGTGGATTGGCCGTGCTAAATTGTCCCCGTAGTGCCCAGGGATGTACAGGTTAGGGTGGATTGGCCGTGCTAAATTGTCCCCGTAGTGCCCAGGGATGTGCAGGTTAGGGTGGATTGGCCGTGCTAAATTGTCCCCGTAGTGCCCAGGGATGTGCAGGTTAGGGTGGGTTAGCCGTGCTAAATTGTCCCCGTAGTGCCCAGGGATATGCAGGTTAAGGTGGATTGGCCGTGCTAAATTGTTCCCGTAGTGTCCAGGGATGTGCGGGTTAGGGTGGATTGGCCGTGCTAAATTGTCCCCGTAGTGCCCAGGGATGTGCAGGTTAGGGTGGATTGGCCGTGCTAAATTGTCCCGTAGTGCCCAGGGATGTGCAGGTTAGGGTGGATTGGCCGTGCTGAATTGTCCCCGTAGTGCCCAGGGATGTGCAGGTTAGGGTGGATTGGCCGTGCTGAATTGTCCCCGTAGTGCCCAGGGATGCGCAGGTTAGGGTGGATTGGCCGTGCTAAATTGTCTGCGTAGTGTTGAGGGATGTGTCTTTTCCCCCTGGAGTGGGGGAGCCCAGAACTTGATGAGGATAGGTTTTGGCTGAGAGGGGAAAGATCTTAAAGCAACCTATGGAGTAATTTTTCCCCTCAGAGGGTGGTGCGTGTGTGGAATGAGCTGCCAGAGGAAGTGGTGGGGGCTGGTACAATGACAACATTTAAGAGCCATCTGGATGGGGGACATGGATAGGAAGGGGTGAGAGGGACTGCTGGGCAAATGGGACGAGATTAGGTTCGAATAGCTGGGTCAGCATGGACTAGTCGGACCGAAGGGTCTAAATCATGTGCCGTTGTGATGACAATCAATGGGTAAATACCAGGCCCAAGCCCCTTGCCATAAATCCACCACCGCTCCCTGGAACCGCGCCATCAGCAGGCAGAGGGTGGGCTTGGTTTAAAGTTGCAACGACGAGAGAGGCAAAAGTGCAAGCCCTCAGCAGTGTCAGGTCGCGGGGTGGGAGTTGATGTGGGAATCGCAGAGACTCGGAGATGTCAGCGCTCATAACTGATTCGCAAGCCGAGAGAGAGAGAGAGCTCGGGAGTGTGGAGTAAAGCAGGAACCATGGTGCATAGAGGGAGAATAAGGCAGACAGAGCAAAGAGGGAGATACAAGACACGCAGGCGATGCCCACTGGCCCCGGGTACCTGCACTGTCCTTGCCGTTCGGGAGGTTGGCAGGGCACGAGTTGCTGATGGTGACTGTTGCGTTGGTCAGGCTCTGGGTGGTGTAGATGCTCAACAGGTTCCCGGACACGGGCAGCTGTGGGTGGGACAGCGAGAGAGAGAGGGGAGGGGGAGCGGGGAGGGGGAGGGGGGAGGGACAAAGAGAGAGAGAGAGAGAAAGAAAGAGGGGAGGGGGAGAGAGAGAGAGAGAGAGAGAGAGAGAGAGAGAGAGACACAGAGGGACAGAGACATAGGAAGAGAGAGATTGTTAGCCCGTTGCCCCCGGTGCAGAGAATACTCAGAGACGCAGCGAGAAAACAAAGTACCACAGACACCGCGGTCAATTCACAGGGGGGAGGCGCCGTCACTCCCTGCCCCCCACAGGGGGGAGGCGCCGTCACTCCCCGCCCCCCCACAGGGGGGAGGCGCCGTCACTCCCCGCCCCCCACAGGGGGGAGGCGCCGTCACTCCCCGCCCCCCACAGGGGGGAGGCGCCGTCACTCCCCGCCCCCCACAGGGGGGAGGCGCCGTCACTCCCCGCCCCCCCACAGGGGGGGAGGCGCCGTCACTCCCCGCCCCCCACAGGGGGGAGGCGCCGTCACTCCCCGCCCCCCCACAGGGGGGAGGCGCCGTCACTCCCCGCCCCCCACAGGGGGGAGGCGCCGTCACTCCCCGCCCCCCCACAGGGGGGAGGCGCCGTCACTCCCCGCCCCCCACAGGGGGGAGGCGCCGTCACTCCCCGCCCCCCCACAGGGGGGAGGCGCCGTCACTCCCCGCCCCCCCACAGGGGGGGAGGCGCCGTCACTCCCCGCCCCCCCACAGGGGGGGAGGCGCCATCACTCCCCGCCCCCCACAGGGGGGGAGGCGCCATCACTCCCCGCCCCCCACAGGGGGGAGGCGCCGTCACTCCCCGCCCCCCACAGGGGGGAGGCGCTGTAACACAAATATAAAATACAAAGGGGGCTGTGCAACACCAAATCAGGTTCTCTGAAAGGGAACATGCAGGGCCAGGAAGGTGCTGTAACGCCACCCTCCCAGCAGGGGGCCGCGCGGTAACGCCACCCTCCCAGCAGGGGGCCGCGCGGTAACGCCACCCTCCCAGCAGGGGGCCGCGCGGTAACGCCACCCTCCCAGCAGGGGGCCGCGCGGTAACGCCACCCTCCCAGCAGGGGGCCGCGCGGTAACGCCACCCTCCCAGCAGGGGGCCGCGCGGTAACGCCACCCTCCCAGCAGGGGGCCGCGCGGTAACGCCACCCTCCCAGCAGGGGGCCGCGCGGTAACGCCACCCTCCCAGCAGGGGGCCGCGCGGTAACGCCACCCTCCCAGCAGGGGGCCGCGCGGTAACGCCACCCTCCCAGCAGGGGGCCGCGCGGTAACGCCACCCTCCCAGCAGGGGGCCGCGCGGTAACGCCACCCTCCCAGCAGGGGGCCGCGCGGTAACGCCACCCTCCCAGCAGGGGGCCGCGCGGTAACGCCACCCTCCCAGCAGGGGGCCGCGCGGTAACGCCACCCTCCCAGCAGGGGGCCGCGCGGTAACGCCACCCTCCCAGCAGGGGGCCGCGCGGTAACGCCACCCTCCCAGCAGGGGGCCGCGCGGTAACGCCACCCTCCCAGCAGGGGGCCGCGCGGTAACGCCACCCTCCCAGCAGGGGGCCGCGCGGTAACGCCACCCTCCCAGCAGGGGGCCGCGCGGTAACGCCACCCTCCCAGCAGGGGGCCGCGCGGTAACGCCACCCTCCCAGCAGGGGGCCGCGCGGTAACGCCACCCTCCCAGCAGGGGGCCGCGCTGTAACGCCACCCTCCCAGCAGGGGGCCGCGCTGTAACGCCACCCTCCCAGCAGGGGGCCGCGCTGTAACGCCATCCCCCCGGCATGGGGTAACGCTGTAACGCCACCCTCCCAGCAGGGGGCAACGCTGTAACACCACCCTCCCAGCAGGGGGCAACGCTGTAACACCACCCTCCCAGCAGGGGGCAACCGTGCAACTGCACTCAGTGAATGCGTCAGGAGACAAATTGCTGGAAAAGCACAGCATCCGGGGAACAGGAAATTCAACGCTCCTGGCCGAACCCCTGTGTCAGTTTGTCTGAACCTCTAACCCCGTCTTGAACCTATCCTTGTAGCTCATGGGAGACCATTAACTCATCCCAGGCCAACCTAGTGGGCCCGCGTTGCACAGGATTATGGGTGGGTCAGAGGTCACGGACAGCGCGGGCGGCGGGCTCACTCACGGTATTGGGCATCTGGAGGACGGGTTTGGCCAACCCCATCATGTCGTCGTTGTAACTCGACTCCAAGCTGATGATCTCGTCGATGACGTCGTCCATCTGTGGGGCAGAGCGAGCTCCTGATTGGACCAACTCAGGGATACCCTTGTGCCCCGTTCAGACGCCACCCACCCCCCTTTCTGAAGTCACCCGAGATACATTGACCACCCACGGCAATATTCCCCCCTTCCCCCTCCCCAGAACCCAGTCATTCCCGAGTGGATGCCCATAATACACACACGCGCCCCCTTGATAAACCTCCCCAGAGCACATCCTCAACCACTTTAAAATGGCGTCTAATGATCACCTCAGTACAGGAAGGCACCGTGCTCAAGGGCATCACGACCCCTTCTACCGGTAGCTCATGGGAGACCATTAACTAATACAGGCCAACCGACTGGTTGCACGGGATTATGGGTGGGTTAGAGGTCATGGACAACACGCGCAACGGGGGTCCCCTCTAAACTGGGAATAACAAGGCTCCTGTTGGGAGGCCGAGGTGGACTTAGGGCTGAGGGGGTGGGGGGAATCTGTAACGCCACCCTCCCAGCAGGGGGGCAGTGCTGTAACGCCACTCTCCCAGCAGGGGGGCAGTGCTGTAACGCCACCCTCCCAGCAGGGGGGCAGCGCTGTAACGCCACCCTCCCAGCAGGGGGGACAGTGCTGTAACACCACCCTCCCAGCAGGGGGCAGTGCTGTAACACCACCCTCCCAGCAGGGGGCAGTGCTGTAACACCACTCTCCCAGCAGGGGGGCGGGACAGCGCTGTAACACCACCCTTCCAGCAGGGGGTGGGACAGCGCTGTAACACCACCCTTCCAGCAGGGGGTGGGACAGCGCTGTAACACCACCCTTCCAGCAGGGGGTGGGACAGCGCTGTAACACCACCCTTCCAGCAGGGGGTGGGACAGCGCTGTAACACCACCCTTCCAGCAGGGGGTGGGACAGCGCTGTAACACCACCCTTCCAGCAGGGGGTGGGACAGCGCTGTAACACCACCCTTCCAGCAGGGGGTGGGACAGCGCTGTAACACCACCCTTCCAGCAGGGGGTGGGACAGCGCTGTAACACCACCCTTCCAGCAGGGGGTGGGACAGCGCTGTAACACCACCCTTCCAGCAGGGGGTGGGACAGCGCTGTAACACCACCCTTCCAGCAGGGGGTGGGACAGCGCTGTAACACCACCCTCCCAGCAGGGGGTGGGACAGCGCTGTAACACCACCCTCCCAGCAGGGGGTGGGACAGCGCTGTAACACCACCCTCCCAGCAGGGGGTGGGACAGCGCTGTAACACCACCCTCCCAGCAGGGGGTGGGACAGCGCTGTAACACCACCCTCCCAGCAGGGGGCAGCGCTGTAACTCCACCCTCCAAGCAGGGGGTGGGACAGCGCTGTAACACCACCCTCCCAGCAGGGGGAACAGTGCTGTAACACCACCCTCCCAGCAGGGGGCAGCGCTGTAACTCCACCCTCCCAGCAGGGGGTGGGACAGAGCTGTAACACCACCCTCCCAGCAGGGGGCAGCGCTGTAACACCACCCTCCCAGCAGGGGGAACAGTGCTGTAACACCACCCTCCCAGCAGGGGGCAGTGCTGTAACTCCACCCTCCCAGCAGGGGGCAGTGCTGTAACACCACCCTCCCAGCAGGGGTTGGGACAGCTCTGTAACTCCAGCCTCCCAGCAGGGGTGCAGTGCTGTAACGCCACCCTCCCAGCAGGGGGCAGCGCTGTAACGCCACCCTCCCAGCAGGGGGCAGCGCTGTAACGCCACCCTCCCAGCAGGGGGCAGCGCTGTAACGCCACCCTCCCAGCAGGGGGCAGCGCTGTAACGCCACCCTCCCAGCAGGGGGCAGCGCTGTAACGCCACCCTCCCAGCAGGGGGCAGCGCTGTAACGCCACCCTCCCAGCAGGGGGCAGCGCTGTAACGCCACCCTCCCAGCAGGGGGCAGCGCTGTAACGCCACCCTCCCAGCAGGGGGCAGCGCTGTAACGCCACCCTCCCAGCAGGGGGCAGCGCTGTAACGCCACCCTCCCAGCAGGGGGCAGCGCTGTAACGCCACCCTCCCAGCAGGGGGCAGCGCTGTAACGCCACCCTCCCAGCAGGGGGCAGCGCTGTAACGCCACCCTCCCAGCAGGGGGCAGCGCTGTAACGCCACCCTCCCAGCAGGGGGCAGCGCTGTAACGCCACCCTCCCAGCAGGGGGCAGCGCTGTAACGCCACCCTCCCAGCAGGGGGCAGCGCTGTAACGCCACCCTCCCAGCAGGGGGCAGCGCTGTAACGCCACCCTCCCAGCAGGGGGCAGCGCTGTAACGCCACCCTCCCAGCAGGGGGCAGCGCTGTAACGCCACCCTCCCAGCAGGGGGCAGCGCTGTAACGCCACCCTCCCAGCAGGGGGCAGCGCTGTAACGCCACCCTCCCAGCAGGGGGCAGCGCTGTAACGCCACCCTCCCAGCAGGGGGCAGCGCTGTAACGCCACCCTCCCAGCAGGGGGAAGGGGTGGGTGGGTGGGGGCAGCGCTCTCCTGCGAGTAACCCCCATCCCACCCCCCAATCACCGCTCAGGTAACCGTCGGCAACCATCCCGTCCCCCTCCGATGAACTAGCCCCCCACCCCCCAACAACGAGCCACCTCCCAGCAGACGTCGCCCTCCCCCCAGCAGATGGGCTCACCTCTTTCTCCGAGTTGGCGCCAATCTTGAGCAGGGCCATGGGGCTGTTGGGGGTGCTGCCCGCCGGCCGGGGGGAGTGAGAACCAGCCAATACCGGGCTGGCCCCTTCACTGCTGCCCCCCATGGTGGTGGAGAGGTACTGCTTGACCTGCTGGCGCTGGGACTGCTGGATGTGGTACCTGGTGGGATTCTCCAGGTGGGTCTGCACCTGTCCAGGGCCAGGGGAGAGAAATTCACAACAGGTCAGGCCTCACTGCTTTGTGACCCAGGGGTGGTGCTGCAGAACAGAGTGCGATGGGGAGAGAGAGAGAGAGCGAGAGCGACGGGGAGAGAGAGAGAGCGCGCGCGACGGGGGGAGAGAGAGAGCGCGCGCGACGGGGAGAGAGAGAGCGCGCGCGACGGGGAGAGAGAGAGCGCGCGGGGAGAGAGAGAGGGCGCGGGGAGAGAGAGAGCGCGCGCGACGGGGAGAGAGAGAGCGCGCGCGACGGGGAGAGAGAGAGCGCGCGGGGAGAGAGAGAGCGCGCGCGACGGGGAGAGAGAGAGCACGCGCGACGGGGAGAGAGAGCGCGCGCAACGGGGAGACAGAGAGAGAGAGAGGGGGAGACAGAGAGAGAGAGAGCGCGACGGGGAGTGGGAGAGAGCGCGACGGGGAGAGAGAGAGAGAGAGAGAGAGAGAGCGACGGGGGGAGAGAGAGAGAGAGAGAGCGACGGGGGGAGAGAGAGAGAGAGAGCGACGGGGGGAGAGGGGGAGAGAGACCGACGGGGAGAGAGGGGGAGCGGGAGAGAGACGGGGAGCGGGAGAGAGACGGGGAGCGGGAGAGAGAGCGGGAGAGAGAGCGGGAGAGAGCGCGCGACAGAGAGCGCGACAGAGAGCGCGACAGAGAGCGCGACAGAGAGCGCGACAGAGAGCGCGACAGAGAGCGCGACAGAGAGACACACACAGACAGAGAGACACACACAGACAGAGAGACACACACAGACAGAGAGACACACACAGACAGAGAGACACACACAGACAGAGAGACACACACAGACAGAGAGACACACACAGACCTTCTTTGAAGTTTGTGTCACATTCAGAGAGAATGTTTAAGGCATTTCGCACAAACCTTTGGAGTACAGGGAGTTGGGGACGTCACGCTTAGGTCATACAGGATGTTGGTGAGGAGGAAAGGACACAGAAAGTTTCCAGCCCGGGAACAGGCCCTCCAAGCCTGAGCCGATCCAAATCCACTCTCTAAACCTGTCGCCCAATTCCTGAGCATCTGTATCCCTCTGCTCGCCCACCTCCTCAGGCATCTGTCCAGACCCCTCTTAAATGGATCTACTGTGCCTGCCTCTACCACCTCTGCTGGCAACGCGTTCCAGACACCCACCACCCTCTGTGTGAAGTACTTGCTGCGTGTATCCTCCTTAAACTTTCCACCTCTCACCTTGAAAGCGTGACCTCTCGTTACTGAATCCTTCACCCTGGGGAAAACCTTGTCTCTACCCACCCTGTCCATACCCTTCATGATCTTGTAAACCTCAATCAGGTCCCCCCCCCAATCTCCTTTTTCCTAATGGAAACAATCCGAACCGACTCAACCTCTCTTCATAGCTAGCACCTTCCATCCCAGGCAACATCCTCGTAAACCTTCTCTGCACCCTCTCCAAAGCGCCCACATCCTGTCAGTAATGTGGTGACCAGAACTGTATACCGTATTCTAAATGCGGCCGAACCAACGTCTTGTACAATGTTAACATGACCTGCCAGCTCTTATACTCAATACCCCGCCCGATGAAGACAAGCATACCCTATGCCTTCCTGCCCACTCTATCCCCCTGTGCAGCCACCTTCAGGGGTACAATGGACCTGAACTCCCAGACCCCTCTGCCCATCAACTTATCCCAAGGCTCTTCCGTTTACAGGATAGTTGGCTCGAGAATTAGACTTCCCAAAACGCATCACCTCACATTTGCCTGGATTGAACTCCATCTGCCACTTCTCCACCCAACTCCCCAGTCTATCGATATCCTTCCTGTATCCTCTGACAGTCCCTTATACTTTCTGCTACTCCACCAATCCTTGTGTCATCTGCAGACTTACTGATCAGACCAACAGTGCCCTCTCCCAGATTATTTATGTATATCACAAATAACAGTGACCCCAGCACTGACCCCTGTGGAACATCACTGGTCACCTTTCTCCACTTCGAGAAACTCCCTTCAACCACTACTCTGTCTCCTGTTGCTCAACTAGTTCTTTATCCACCTGCTAGAACACCCTGAACACCATGTGACTTCACTTTCTCTATTAGTTTACCAGGGGTAACCTTATCACTCGCCTTACTAAAGTCCATGTATATGACATCTACAGCCCTTCCTTCATCTATTAACTTGGTCACTTCCTCAAAGAACTCTATTAAGTTGGTAAGGCATGATCTCCCCCACACCAAACCATGCTGCCTATTACTGATAAGCCCATTCTTTTCCAAATATAATGAGATTTTATCCCTCAATACCTTCTCCAGCAACTTTCCCACCACTGACGTCAGGCTCACAGGTCTGTAGTTACCTGGAATATCCCTACTACCCTTCTTGTACAGGGGGACAACATGAGCAACCCTCCAGCCCTCTGGGACCTCACCTGTATTTAAGGATGCCATAAAGATATCTGTCAGGGCCCCTCTCGCCTCCCTCAGCAACCTGGGATAGATCCCATCTGGTCCTGGGGATCTGTCCACCTTAATATCCTTTAACCTACCCAATACATCTTATGTCAACGTGATTGTGTCCCGTTATCGAGTCATAGAGATGTACAGCACGGAAACAGACCCTTCAGTCCAACCCGTCCATCCTGACCAGATATCCCAACCCAATCTAGTCCCACCTGCCAGCACCCGGCCCATATCCTTCCAAACCCTTCCTATTCATATACCCATCCAAATGCCTCTTAAAAGTTACAATTGTACCAGCCTTCACCACTTCCTCTGGCAGCTCATTCCATACACATACCACCCTCTGTGTGAAAATGTTGCCCCTTAGGTCTCTTATATCTTGCCCCTCTGCCCTCTAGTTCTGGGCTCCCCCACCCCAGGGGGAAAAGACCTTGTCTATTTACCCTATCCATGCCCCCCTCATGATTTTATAAACCTCTATAAGGTCACCCCTCAGCCTCCGACGCTCCAGGGAAAACAGCCCCAGCCTGTTCAGCCTCTCCCTGTAGCTTAAACCCTCCAACCCTGGCAACATCCTTGTAAATCTTTTCTGAACCCTTTCAAGTTTCACAACACTTTTCCGATAGGAAGGAGACCAGAATTGCACACAATATTCCAACAGTGGCCTAACCAATGTCCTGTACAGCCGCAACATGACCTCCCAACTCCTGTACTCAATACTCTGACCAATAAAGGAAAGCATACCAAACGCCTCCTTCACTATCCTATCTACCTGCGACTCCACTTTCAAGGAGCTATGAACCTGCACTCCAAGGTCGCTTTGTTCAGCAACACTCCCCAGGACCTTCCCATTAAGTGTATAAGTCCTGCTAAGATTTGCTTTCCCAAAATGCAGCACCTCACATTTATCTGAATTAAACTCCGTCTGCCACTTCTCAGCCCATTAGCCCATCCGATAAAGATTACGGGAAGGACATTATTAAGCTGAAGAGGGTTCAGAAGAGATTTATCAGGATGTTCCCGGGAATGGGGTTATCAAGAAAATCTGGACAGATTGGAATGTTTTCCACTGTAATTTAGGAGGATAAGAGGGGAGAACGCGAAGGGCAAGTGTGTTTTCCCTCAGGCAGTGGACTGCAAGACGAGGGGAACATTTTTAACGCGAGAGGTGACAGATTTAAAAAAGACATGAGGCGCAACGTTTTGTATAAATGCTTAACACATGATTAGATTGCCTACAGTGTGGAAACAGGCCCTTCGGCCCAACCAGTCCACACTGATCCTCCGGAGAGTAACCCACCCAGAACCATTTCCCTCTGGCTAATGCACCTAACACTACAGACAATTTAGCACGGCCAATCCACCCTAACCTGCACATCCCTGGGCACTACGGGGACAATTTAGCACGGCCAATCCACCCTAACCTGCACATCCCTGGGCACTACGGGGACAATTTAGCACGGCCAATCCACCCTAACCTGCACATCCCTGGGCACTACGGGGACAATTTAGCATGGCCAATCCACCCTAACCTGCACATCCCTGGGCACTACGGGGACAATTTAGCATGGCCAATCCACCCTAACCTGCACATCCCTGGGCACTACGGGGACAATTTAGCACGGCCAATCCACCCTAACCCGCACATCCCTGGACACTACGGGGACAATTTAGCACGGCCAATCCACCCTAACCTGCACATCCCTGGGCACTACGGGACAATTTAGCACGGCCAATCCACCCTAACCTGCACATCCCTGGGCACTACGGGGACAATTTAGCACGGCCAATCCACCCTAACCTGCACATCCCTGGGCACTACGGGACAATTTAGCACAGCCAATCCACCCTGACCTGCACATCTTTCGACTGTGGGAGGAAACCCACACAGACACGGGGAGAACGTGCAAACTCCACGCAAGCAGTGGCCCGAGGCTGGGAATCGAACCCGGGACCCTGGCGCCGTGAGGCAGCGGCGCTAACCACTGAGCCACCGAAGGATGCGGCCTAGTCTGGAGGGCATGTCTCAGCTAGAAGTGGGTACTGCAGATGCTGGAGGTTCGAGTCAAGGTTAGAGTGGTGCTGGAAAAGCACAGCAGGTCAGGCGGCATCCGAGGAGCAGGAAAATCGTCCTTCATCCGGAAGGGCGGGTCTTATGACGAAAAGGCTGAGGGAGCTAAGGCTTTTGTCACAGGAGTGGAGAAGGAGAGGTGACTGGACAGAGGTGTACAAGGTGACGAGAGGCCCAGATAGCGGGGAAAAGACAGACTGTGTCCCAGGGCCTAGACAACTATTAACGGGGGACGGGCACAACTTGAAGCTGACTGGGAGGAGGGTTTCGGGGAGATGTCAGAGGTCGGTGTTTTACGCAGAGAGTCGTGGGTGTGTGGAACGCACTGTCGGCTGTGGGAGGAGAGTCGGAGACGGTTTAGCAACGGCACATGGGTGATAGGAAAATGAAGGTTCGTCTGAACTTCGAGCAGGGTAAAAGGCTAGCACAACATTGAGGGCCTGTACTGTTCAAGGAAACCTCTGAAGATGGCACCTGTTTTGCATTCGGAAAAGTTGCTTCATGTGAATTTGTCGTCGAAGCAGTCTGTCTAAGGAACGTGGACATAGTGATAACATATCAGGGAGGATTGTTCCCTCATCTGCTTCCAACTCTGTCACAGGTCAATGATTTCATTATCAGAATACACACACACACACACACACACACGCGCAAAAACAGATGATGCGGAGGGACACTAGGCAACAGTAAACCCTGCACATGCTCACCACGTCCAGGAGGGACAAACTGATTTGACCTTTCAGCTCCATGACCTTTGCTCAGAGCGGTGCGGGACTAAAGATCACTCAGAAAGCTTGATTCTGTTTCCTCCCCCCCCCCCCCCACAACCCCTCCACCGACCCGCTGAGCAGTCCCACCATTTTCCCAGAACGTTAACCTCCGACTTCACCGGCAGTTTCGGTCCCTCGTTTCTCAGCTCCAGCAGTTCTCGGGTTATTTTAAATCCACCAGCTGCCTGGCAGATTCGTGACATGGGGTATAAAAATCTGGCAAAGCCTTACTCATAGAGTCATAGAGATGTGCAGAACGAAAACAGACCCTTCGGTCCAACCTGTCCATGCTGACCAGATATCCCAACCCAATCTAGTCTCACCTGCCAGCACCCGGCCCATATCCCTCCAAACCCTTCCTATTCATATACCCATCCAGATGCCTCTTAAATGTTGTCATTGTACCAGCCTCCACCACTTCCTCTGGCAGCTCATTCCATACACGTACCACCCTCTGTGTGAAAAAGTTGCCCCTTAGGTCTCTTTTATATCTTTCCCCTCTCACCCTAAACCTATGCCCTCTAGTTCTGGATTCCCCCACCCCAGGGAAAAGACCTTGTCTATTTACCCTATCCATGCCCCTCATGATTTTATAAACCTCTATAAGGTCACCCCTCAGCCTCCGACACTCCAGGGAAAACAGCCCCAGCCTAAAGAGCCTGTCCCTGTACAGAGATCTCGGTGCCCATTTACATAGATTCCTGAAAGTTGCCACCCCAGGTTGATCGGGTTATGAAGAAGGCACACACACACACACACACACACACACACACACACACACACACACACACACACACACACACACACACGCACTCCTATACACACAGATGTGTACACACACACACAGGCACTCCTATACACACAGACGTGCGCGCACGCGCACACACACACACACACAGGCACTCCTATACACACAGACGTGTACACACACGCACACACACACACACACACGCACTCCTATACACACAGACGTACACACGCACTCCTATACACACAGACGTACACACGCACTCCTATACACACAGACGTACACACGCACTCCTATACACACAGACGTACACACGCACTCCTATACACACAGACGTACACACGCACTCCTATACACACAGACGTACACACGCACTCCTATACACACAGACGTACACACGCACTCCTATACACACAGACGTACACACGCACTCCTATACACACAGACGTACACACGCACTCCTATACACACAGACGTACACACGCACTCCTATACACACAGACGTACACACGCACCCCTATACACACAGACGTACACACGCACTCCTATACACACAGACGTACACACGCACTCCTATACACACAGACGTACACACGCACTCCTATACACACAGACGTACACACGCACTCCTATACACAGACGTACACACGCACTCCTATACACAGACGTACACACGCACTCCTATACACAGACGTACACACGCACTCCTATACACACAGACGTACACACGCACTCCTATACACACAGACGTACACACGCACTCCTATACACACAGACGTACACACGCACTCCTATACACACAGACGTACACACGCACTCCTATACACACAGACGTACACACGCACTCCTATACACACAGACGTACACACGCACTCCTATACACACAGACGTACACACGCACTCCTATACACACAGACCTATACACACAGACGTACACACACAGACACACTCCTATACACACAGACACACTCCTATACACACAGACACACTCCTATACACACAGACACACTCCTATACACACAGACACACTCCTATACACACAGACACACTCCTATACACACAGACGTACACACACACACACACAGGCACTCCTATACACACAGACGTACACACACACACACAGGTACTCCTATACACACAGACGTACACACACACACACAGGTACTCCTATACACACAGACGTACACACACACAGGCACTCCTATACACACAGATGTACACACACACACACACACACACACACACACAGGCACTCCTATACACACAGACGTGCACACACACACACACACACACACAGGCACTCCTATACACACAGACATGCACACAGACACCCACACACACCCTTACAGACACACACACACACACACCCTTACAGACAGACATACACACAGATGTGCACACAGACACCCACACACACCCTTGCAGACAGACAGACACACACACACACACACACACAGGCACTCCTATACACACAGACATGCACAGACACCCACACACACTTACACAGGCACTCCTATACACACAGACAACCACACACACCCTTACAGAGACACAGACACACACACACACACAGGCACTCCTATACACACAGATGTGCACACAGACACCCACACACACCCTTACAGAGACACAGACACACACACACACACACACACAGGCACTCCTATACACACAGATGTGCACACAGACACCCACACACACCCTTACACACACACACACACACTCCTACACACACATACATCCACACACACTCCCACATGCACCCCCTCACAAACTTAAGACAATCTGCACTCACTATATACACACACACACACACACACTTTCTCACACTCACAACCCCCACCCCAGACACACATACACACAGACAAAGACCCACATGCACACATATATGTTTGTGGGGTGAATTTGTACTTGCAGAGTTACATTGCACTTCGCTCAAAAACTGCATACATCCATGTAGAACTCTGAGCTCAAAAACTGCATCAATTTATGTAAAACTCTGTTATCTCACTTTTTAGATTAGAATCAATCTAAACACCAGGTCATAGACAGAGAACACAGGGGGGCAACACCTTCAACATATTGTCGAGCTATCACCATTGTTAACAACTAACCCGAGAATGCAACTTTTTAAAAACAGAAGGGTTTTGTGATTTACACATGAAAGAAGTGAAACTATCACTGTATTCTAACAGATGAAAGGCTTAACAATCAATGTTTCAATGTATAATTTCAGTTCCATCACACTGCAAATGTTTGCTATAAATTCTGTGTGTTAGGATCCGAGCCCTCCACAACCACCTGGTGAAGGGGCAGTGCTCCGAAAGCTAGTGCTTCTAAATAAACCTGTTGGACTATAACCTGGTGTTGTGTCATTTTTAACCCTGTCAAGAAAGGAAGCAAATGAGGGGTGGCCCAGACCCACCCCTCCCTGACCCTGCCACCCACCCCCTGCCTCACCTTGAGGACCTCCACAGGGACCTGCGCTTTGGTGGGCAGGGGCCCGGCGACGTTGATGGCCCGGGAGAGGTTGGCAGGGCTGCGTTCCTGCTGCCGCAGAGCGGCCGCTTGCTGCTCCTTCCGCTCCTGCTCCTGGGTCTGCTCCCGCATCAGCTGCTGCCGTAGCAACACCCGCGAGGACATGGCGGGCGCGGTCACCGTCTGCTTCACCCTGCCGGACTGCGAGGGAGAGCTGCTGTCCGAGAGAGAGAGAGAAAGAGCAGAATGAGATGGCGCCCCTTAGCAACGGTCGTCAGAGAGACGGACAGGCAGGGAAACAAACCCTTCGGTTCAACCCGGATACCCTAACCTAACCCAGTCCCCCGTGTGCCAGCACTTGGCCCATCTCCCTCCAAACCCTCCCCATCCATGTCCCCCATCCTTTTAAATGTTGTCGTACCAGCCTCCACCACTTCCTCTGGCAGCTCATTCCACACACGCACCACCCTCTGGGGGAAAAAGTTACCCCTCTGGTCTCTTTTATATCTTTCCCCCCTCACTATAACCCTATGCCCCTCTAGTTCCCACCCCAGGGGGAAAAGACCATGTCTATTTACCCTATCCATGGCCCCCCTCATGATTTTATAAACCTCTAGTTCTGGACTCCCCCACCCCAGGGGGAAAAGACCTTGTCTATTTACCCTATCCATGCCCCCCCTCATGATTTTATAAACCTCTATAAGGTCACCCCTCAGCCTCCGACGCTCCAGGGAAAACAGCCCCAGCCTGTTCAGCCTCTCCCTGTAGCTCAAACCCTCCAACCCTGGCAACATCCTTGTAAATCTTTTCTGAACCCTTTCAAGTTTCACAACATCTTTCCGATAGGAAGGAGACCAGAATTGCACACAATATTCCAACAGCGGCCTAACCAATGCCCTGTACAGCCGCAACATGACCTCCCAACTCCTGCACTCAATACTCTGACCAATAAAGGGAAGCATACCAAACGCCTCCTTCACTATCCTATCTACCTGCGACTCCACTTTCAAGGAGCTATGAACCTGCACTCCAAGGTCTCTTTGTTCAGTAACACTCCCCAGGACCTTCCCATTAAGTGTATAAGTCCTGCTAAGATTTGCTCTCCCAAAGTACAGCACCTCGCATTTATCTGAATTAAACTCCGTCTGCCACTTCTCAGCCCATTGGCCCATCTGATAAAGTTATCTCCCGGGACTTGGCAGCTTCCTCAGAAAGGTGCACAGCATTCCGAAGTTTTTGTTCAGTTCCAGACAAAGAGGGGAGTCCCAGCAACAGGAATTGCCCCGAACGACATGCTTCCCAAGAAATGCCTGCTTTAATAACGGCCCCGCTGCGTCGTACAAATTACGAACACAACCCAAGCAGCTCCACAAACCCGCTGCAAATTCTAAATTAGGAAGGGCCTGACAACCATCACCCACACTCTCTCCCCAATCTCTCCTCTCCCTCGCCCCCTCTCTCACTCCCTCTACGGCCAACCCACCCTAACCCGCACATCCCTGGGCGCTACGGGGACAATTTAGCACGGCCAATCCCACCCTAACCTGCACATCCCTGGATTGTGGGAGGAAACCCCACACAGAGAGCGAGGCTGGGATCGGACCCGGATCCCTGACGCCGGGCGGTAGTGGTGCCAACCACTGAGCCACCGTGCCACCCTGTGCTGAAGGGCACCAAGTCTAACTGCTTCAACACTCCAACCCCAATCCCCGAACTGAGTCTCCTTCCCTCCTGTTGCCCCATCACCCCTACCTCACCACCTTCCTGTGTTAACAGCGGAGAATAGGGGTGTGGGTGGGCGAAAGAGAGAGGGAGAGGGAGGGGTAGGCCTGTGGGGATGGGAACCGGGCCCAGGGGTCTCTGGGACGCACAGCTATCCTGACCGGCTCGGCCATCTGCCCCTTTCCAAAGCGAGGCGCAGAGGAACTGGCTTCCTCCCAGTTTCCCCCCCCCCCCACTCGGGGCCCACCTCCTGTCCCTTTCCCAAGACTTCTCGCCCGCCTCTCTGCCAGCCCGCGCTCTTTCCTGCTCACATGCAGTGAGTCACTGAAAGCAGCCAGTGAGGCAGCTGAAGAGAGCTCACATCAGCACATTCCTACTCCCACCTCCCCCACCCCCCAGCTCGCTCGAAACCTAATACAGGAACTTTCACTCGCACACAATCTGCTGCTGATTCATCGCGGCTTCATTCGCACACACACAGGCCTCAGGCCTGGGCCTGTTCCTGCCTCCTCTCACTAAAGGCCGGCAGAACTGGGGCAGCTCCCAGCTCTTGGGAAAAACTGACCCCCCCCCCCCCCCCCCACCTTCCCTCCCCCAGGCCGTAACGGAACCTCTCCCTCCCTCCCTCACACACAGTGGGGAGCATGCAGGAATGGCTGCAAGTCAGATAGGGAAGGGTCAGGGGAGAAATATGTCAGCGAGTAGACAGGGAGACAGAGAGGGGGGAGAGGGAGAGAGACGGGGTGGGGGGGAAAGAAGGACAGAGAAGGGGGAGAGAGAGGGACAGAGAAGGGGGAGAGAGAGGGGGACAGAGAAGGGGGAGAGAGAGGGGGACAGAGAAGGGGGAGAGAGAGAGAGAGAGACAGAGAGGGGGGGGGAGAGAGAGAGAGAGAGAGAGAGAGAGAGAGAAGGGGGA